>NC_056750.1:558021767-558109267 GCF_019279795.1 Protopterus annectens
TGGCCCAAACTGAGTTAATAACCCCCCCATCTTGGCAATATACATTTATTTCGCCAATTTTAAAACCTAATAAAGCGCTCACCGTTTGTCTTTTCTTCTAAATAAATTATCTTTGTAACGTGGCAGAGTCTGAGGTTTCTGTTCTACATTTTTTACAATTTTAAAACCTAATAAAGATCCAACTAGATGTTCTTCATATCGGCCCATCTCATTACTTAATGTTGATTATAAAATGTTTATGAATATCTTTGCTGATAGATTGAAGACAATCATTCCCGGCATTATAGATATTCAGACAGGCTTCATTGTAAATAGAAATACTTTTGATAATATAAGAAGAACTTTAACATTAATAGATTTTGCAAATAGGAAAAAGAAAGATTTAACACTTATTAGTCTTGATATAAGTTCAGCATTTGATTCAGTAAGTTGGGACTATCTGTTTACCTTAATGAAGTGCACAAACTTCTCGGATGCATTTGTAAATCTAATTGAACATTTATACAAAGGAACGTTGGCTTATATTAAGGTAGGAACATATGTTTCACAAAAAATACCCATTCTTAAAGGTACAAAACAAGGATGTCCACTTTCTCCACTATTATTCACTTTAGTAATGGAGCCTTGGGCTAATTTGATCAGAAACAGTACTGACATAGAGGGTTTTGAAATAGATGAAAATACAACATCCAAAATTCAACTTTTTGCAGATGATGTTCTGATTACATCAGCAGGATCTAATTCTTCTATACAGTCTCTATTTGATAACATGATGAATTTTAAAAGTATTTCTGGTTTAATATTCAATGAAGAAAAAACTAAAATACTACCTGTATATACCATATTCTCATTAGTGATTTTACTAAATATGTACCCAGTTCAGGTCAGATAACTTATTTAGGTATAATACTATCTAAAGATATTAAATCTATTATATATAATAATTATAATACCTGTTTTCTTAATATACAAAATCGTTTTAATACCTGGAATAATATGTTTTTTACTATGGAGGAGAGACTTACAATTATTAAAATGATAATATTCCCCAAGATTTTATACTTAATACAATCAATAATACTTCCACCTACAAAAATAATTATCAAGAAACTGAACACACTAATGTTAAATTTCTTATGGGCACCTAATAGACCTAGGATTGCATTAAAGAAACATACTAATAGCTGGTCTCAAGCGGGTATTTCTTTTCCAGACTTTAATTTATATACTATCTCTTCTATTGTAAAAGTTATTACTTTATTAATAGATCAGTCATATGTCACAAAATGGAAAGATTATTGGGAGCTAATTAGTATACACTTCATGAAAATCTACTTAACACATAAAAATATGATTGTAAATAACTCCATGTTATGGTTACTAAAGGAATTTTGTACTTCACCTATTACACCTAAACATATGGTTTGTTACCCATTAAATATTATTATTAGTTATCGTAACTTTATATTCATGCACCCTAAGTATAGGGAATGGAATTTTATTGTATTTCCTATAATGTATACTCAGGGTATGCTTTTGTCATCTACTTCTGAAGGAACTCATTTAGCTATAGATAATGATCTAAAGTACTGGTATCAGTTGATATCTGATAATAAAGTTAAAAATCTAGATTTCTTAAAACAAGAATTTGATCTAAGAGAAACTTGCTGGTTAGAGGTTCAGACCTTTAGACAACATCTCATTAATAAAATAGATTTAATGTCTATAACTGTTAAAGAATCTATTCTAACACTGATTGATTACTTGATATTAAATTTACAACATAAAGTTTCTGATAAAGGTAAACTTTTACACATACATAAAGTTATCAGACAAGAAACTTTTTACAATGTAGATTCATACTGGAATTATTTCACTTCTATTAATGGGGACCCACCAAATCAACAAGATAAACAATATATATTGGAATCTGCTTATAGAACTACGTCTTCCATTGTCTGGAGACTTTATACATGGAAATTTTTACATAGATCTTTTTATACACCTTTGATGATGAATAAAATAAATAATAAAGATAATCTATGTAAGAGATGTAATGTAGAAATTAATGCTGACTGGGCTCATATGTTTTATGACTGTATAAAATTGAAAGAATACTGGAAGTCAATTAATGAATTTTTGCAGGCTCTTTTTACAGATAATTTCATTATTTCTAAATCTCTTATATTATTCAACACACCTGTACCTCAAAGTGTTAAAAAGGTTAAGCTTCCCTTGTTATGGTCTATTCTAGCAGTGGCTAGGAAAATAATAACTAGAAATTGGATTTCAGATACACCTCCTTCGTTCAATGAATTTAAAAATGTTATGAATATAGTGTGCCATATGGAAATAAATACAATTAGGACTAGAACAAATAGAAAAACATCTTATTTTATTGTATGGGATAATTTACAAAATTTGTTAAAAAATTTTAATTTCAATAGCATGGTATTTTAGTTTAATTAATTGATCTGATTGTAGTGGATGTCTTTGTAAATACTTTAGTTGTTTTGTTGAATATTATAATAATACCTATTTTAAATTACTTGTATAAAATTGTTATGATATTTCTCTTATATGTTAAAACAATAAACCTGTTTTGAAAAAAAAAAAAAAAGAATGTTATAACTTATGACATGGCAAACCCCGATGCAAGGGTTTACATATATATAAAACTTATATGATTATATGACACTTTATCACAGACTCACTAAATCTGTACAAACAATGTTGATCACAAATAATCGAAACTCAAGTACTCCAAAAATAATAGAAACAAAGTTTTATCCAAGGGCGAGTCCCCCTGACAACAATATATATATATATATATATATATATATATATATATATATAGATAGATAGATAAATATATGTATGTATGTATATGTGATTGTCTTATTGAGTGAACTGTCAAATAAATAAAAAAAAGATTAGTTATGTAAGAACTTACCATAATGATAGATGTCCTTCTTTGTTGCAGTATTGCTGACTTAAGGGAATTGCCTGCCAAGGTGACGACCAGACATCGGCCAGTATACCAAAGCATTTTACTACCTAAGGTCTGACGTTGACTGATGGCAGACGTTCACCATAAAAGAGATGTAAGCACACACCACCCTCAGAACTGAAGCCCCAGGCAGAGAGAGAGTCTAAGGGAATGAGGATCTGTACATCGAAGAAAGGCAAGAAGTGGGGGAAAGGATGGAATACTGCAACAGAGAAGATAAGGACATTTATTGTTATGCTAAGTTCTTAAACAACTAATCTATGCCCTGCTATTCTTCTGTTGCAGTATTCCTGACATAAGAGAGAGTACAAAAGCTCATGAGGAAAGGTGGAGGAAGTGGCAGTGGAATTTTCAAGGAAGCCATGGAGAATGGCCCTGGCAAACCCTGCCCTATATCTAGAGATGGAGTACAGCTTATAGTGTTTGGTGAAGATGTGGACAGAAAGCCAGGTAGATACTTCTAGGACAGAGTGGGTATCCAAACCCCCGAGGAAGTCCCCTGAAGAAGATACTGCCCTGGTAGAGTGAGCTTTGACTGAGCCAAGGAGAACTTTACCATGGTGGGTGTAGCAAAAGCCAATGGATTTGGATATCCAGTTAGAGATGGTCTGTTTAGACATAGGCAATCCCAGAGCCCTGGGATGGAAAGAGACAAATAACTGGTCTGTTTTCCTGAAGGGTTTAGTCTTATGTAAGTAGAACATGAGCTGTCTGTGTACATCCAATTTGTTCAGGATCCTTTCACTATTGTTCTGGGGAGAGGGAAAGAAAGTTGGTAGGTGAATTGCCTGGTTTAGGGACAATTTATTGACAAACTTTGGCATGAATGAGGGATTGGTCTACAGAGACACTCTGTCTTTATGGAAAGACAAGAAAGGGGGAGAATCCATGTGGGCTTGTAACTCTGAAACCTGCCTAGCCAAGGTAATGGCCGCCAGAAGACTTGTTTTCCAAGTGTAGTATTTGAGTGAGCTAGTGGAAGCAGGTTCAAATGGAGCTTGAGTTAATTTCTCTCGTACAAAATTAAGGTCTAAGGGTGGGGGCACTGGTCTGCTGGGGGTCCTCATATGAAGGACACCTTTGAGGAATTGTTTAGCTTTGAATCTGGGAGCTAAGGGAGGGTTTAGTGGTAGACAAGCAGAAATAGCTGCCAAATGAGGCTTGATTGAAGAGTATCTGCATTAAGTAATTCACACAGATAGGATAGAACCATAGGCGGGAGCACCTTCAATGGGTCCTAGTTCCTAGCCTGACACCAAACAGAGAACCTCTTCCATTTGGAGAAGTAAGACTTTCTAGTAGTAGATTTCCTGGCCTCCTGCAGTACTTAAAGCACTTCCTCAGAGTAAAGGTGTCTGAAAGGTATTAGGGCTCTATCACCCTCACAGTTAATTGGAGTGTTTCCAGATGTGGATGTAGGCATGAGCCCATATTCTGTGTTAGGAGGTCTGCTCACTGGCATAACTTGTGGTGATTGCCCTTGGCTGGGTGAAATAGAAGGGGAAATCAATGTTGTGTTGGCCAACAGGGAGTCACCAGCAAGATTTTTGGCTTTCCCTGCTGGACTTTCAACAGGACTTTGGGAATGAGTGGAAGGGGAGGGAATGCATATAGGACTTTCCCCTTCCATGGTATAGAAAGAGCATCCACTCTCCATGCTTGAAGATGTCATTCTCTGGCACAAAACTGAGGAAGCTGTTTGTTCATGGGGGAGGGAAACAAATCTATTTCTGGAATACTACACTGGTGGACAGTGTCTAAAAACACATCCCTGTGTAGCATCCATGGAGGGGATGTACACTGCTTGAAGAAATACTTGTAGATGACAAGATAGATCCCATACCTGCATGGCTAGTCTGCACAGGAGATAGGATCTGGTAACTCCATTATTGTTTGTGTACCACAGGACTGTCATGTTGTCGGTGTGTACCCACAACCTTTGAAGGTTTGAAAGGCTAAAAATAGTGCCCTCATTTCTCTCACATGTATGTGTTCCTTCATTTGGGAGAGAGACCACTGCCCTTGAGCCATGTGGAGGTCTAAGGGTACCCCCCAGGCCATATCCATGGCATCCATAAACAAGGTCTGAGTCAGTGGTAGAGGGTGAATAGGAAGACCTGGGTTTAGTGTTGTGAGATCCACCACTGGAGTTCCTGCTTTAGACATGAGAGGAGCAGGATCAGGTGTTCTAGATGGTGAGCATGCTGAGACCATACTGATATGAGGAACTATTGAAGCTTCCTCATGTGAAGCCTTACCAGAGGGAGCATTGGGATGGTGGAAGCCATTAGGCCCAAGATCCTGAGGAAATGTCTGGCAGAAATCTGATTTAGGTGGAGAGTCTCTGCAAAGATTTGTGAGATCTCCTAAGCTTTGGAAGGTGGGAGAGACACCATCATGCTCAGGGTTTGGAATCTTCAGCCCAGAAATAAGAGATCTTGGGCTGGGTTCAGGGATAACTTCTTGAAGTTGATGGTAAATCACAGGTTTTGAAGAATGGATATTGCCATATGGAGGGATTTGTTCAACTCTGCTTGAGAAGTGGCTTGAATTAAGAGGTCATCTAGGTGTGGGTAAATGAAGATCCTCTGGAGTCTGCAAAAGGCTACTATTGGGGCTAGACATTTTGTGAAGACTCTTGGAGTTGTTTAGAGTCCAAAAGGCAAAGCCTAGAACTGATAGTGCGAGGATCCCACAGAAAATCATAGGAATCTCCTGTATCTGTAGTGAACTGGGATATGGAGGTAGGCATCCTTGATATTTATTGAAGTTAGAAATGCCTGAGGAGAAGAGGAAACAGTGTTTGTAGGGTTAGAATTTTGAAAGAGGGGTCTATGAAGAACTCATTGAGGTAGGAGAGATCCAGTATTGGTCTCAAGGGTCCTTCCTTCCTGGGTACTAGGAAAAGATGTGAGTAATAGCCCCTTCCCTCTTACCCATGGGGAACTGGTTCTATGGTGCCCTGTTGTAGGAGTTTTAGTCGAACTGATGGGAAATGAGGGAGTTGGTCTTTTGGTGGTAGGTGGATTCCCCTGAAGGCAGGCACTTTGTGCCAAACCATGAAGTACCCCCTTTTTATGATACTTAACACCCAAGAGTCCTGAGTGAAGAGCTCCCAGGAAGGAAGGTAGAGGGAAAGGCATTGGGATAGGGGAATTAGATTGTTGCAATAGTCACGAGGACGAGCCCGTTTGGTCAGGAAAGGGCTGCTTGGTTATATGAGGGACAGAAGCAGCCCAGAGGAGGGAAACTGTTGTGTCTTCTTAACCCTCTTTTGGGGTCTAGATTGAGGAGCTCTGGATTGCCTGCATATGAAGGTTTGTTTTGCAGGGTAATTCCTGTGAAATTGAGGTACAGGGGATACCAAAATGTGTTTGAGATCCTTAAACTTTTTGCTTTTTTCCTGCAGAAACTTGAAGAGCACTGCAGAAGGTTTCCCACACAGGGCAGTATAATCCAGGGGGGAATCCATCAATTTAGCCTTGATATCCTTAGGTAGAGGCCGAAGCATTAGCCAGGCAAACCTTCTAAGGGAAGAATAGGAAGCTGCAGCCCTAGAGGAGGCTTCTACTGAATTATAGGTGCACTTGATACAATATCTGGCTACCTGAGAGTAAGTGTCAAGGAGAGAGGATGCCACAGCCTTATTTGCAGAGTCAGGCATATCTGATGCAAATTTAGAGACTTGGGAAAGGAGTTTGAAGTTGTACTTGGTCATGTGTGTCTAATAGGTTAAAGCTCTGAAGGTCAGGGTACCAGAGTTATGGAATATCTTTCCCAGTCTCTCCAACTGCCTGCTGTCTTTATCTGAGGGAACAGGAAAAGGAGGGAATGGACCTGCAGGCCTTATCAGAGGCAACAGAAATGACAGAAGGATCTCTTGGGGGCATCTTAAAAAGGAATTGGCAGTCCTTGGTTAATTTGTAATATCTATCAAGGTTTTTAGGGGCTGGGGGCTGTGAGTCTGGATGGATGCAAGTAGAAGCAAAGGCATCCAGAACTGCAGGAGTTACAGGAGGGATGGCTGAAGGACTAGGGGTTTGGACTTGGAGGAGGTCATAATAGCACTTCTTGACCTCTGACATCTCTGTGGAGTCCCACTTTAAATGGTCCCACATTTTGGAGATAGTCTCCCTGAAAGAAATCTCCTCCATGGGAGAATCTATCCCATTGGAGTCCTCTTCAGTGGAGGCATAATCTAAAGGGGAGGGAATTTGGGAGGAATAGTCCAATTCCTCATCCTCCTTCTTAGAAGAGGAGTCATCATCAGAGGTAAGAAGGGGCCTATGTCTCTTCCTAGGGGAAAAAGGCCCGGGCAGAGGGGAAGCAGCACAACCTGATGACGTAGGGCTGAGGGCCATAAAAGTGTTGAAGAGGCCTTGTGAAAAGTTCATCCATTCCTTCTGTGGATCAGGAGGAGGAGAGACATGTTTGGTTTTTAGTTTCTTCTTTGCAGGTGTATCTATGCAATGCAAAGAAGGAGGGCCAGACATAGACCTAGACTCTACAATATCTGATTCAACATCCTCCCTAATGACTATCTGGGTAGTCCCTCTAGGGTCCTCTGACACTATAAGCCTCAGTTCCCCCTGGACTTTGGAGGCCGATGGCTGAGAAGCCTCTCTGGATGTTCAAATATCCGGAGCAAAGACGGCCTGTGAAGCGGGCTCAATCTGTGGATCCAGATCTTGGTTGGAATGTGTCTCAGAGCTCTCATTCACATCAGGAGAGATGTCAGACTTGAGAGGTGCAGTTTTAGATTTGGGCCTATGTTTTTTGTCTTTGCATTTTACAGGCTCAGTCATCAGGTCTGGAGGAATGTCCATCGTGCTTTTTGCAAGAAGCTTGAGATGTTAGTTTTCAAGGTATATTGCAAGGGAGGATAACCAACTCCAGAGAGTTTTAGGGACAAAGGATTGGCAAATAGTACAAGAGTTGTGGTTGTGCTGAGGGTCTCGGCAAAAAAGGCACTGCATATGACTGTCTTTGTGTGGAATCTGTCATCCACAGTCACACTTCTCTTTTCTGGATGACATGAACCTCAAAGAAAAAGAAAGGTAGCATAAAACAAAGGTTTCCCCAATGGGCCACTTATCCGAAGAGTAGCGATTCTGACAGCAGAATGACATCCGGGACTGGTGATCCAACTGTCGGAAAAGAAGTTCTGAGGGTGGTGCTTGCATATGTTTCTTTTATGGACGACGTCTGCTGTCGGCCAACGTCAGATCTACTGCACACCTTAGGTAGTAAAAGACTTTGGTATACTGGCTGACTTTGGGTTGCTCTTTGGCAGACAACTCCCTTAAGTCAGGAATACTGCAACAGAAGAAGAGAAGGACATCAGTCTTTTAACCCTTGACTTTATTACTTTTTCTTTCAATTCCATAAAGAACAGCGGGATTAAGGAGATGGCAGCCCCAATGGTAAAATATAGTTAAGACAACTTCAGGCAAAGAAAGGATTAATGGAGTCAGTTGAGAATGACAGCTTTTGCTGTTAGACTAAGTGTCAGTCATTTCAGCCCTGCCCACCATATGTATGATCACAAAGTCAGTAGTTTCCTTCTTAACAATTACCGTTTAATTTTCTACTCATCATTTAAACTGCAGGGTTAATACTATCAGCTTGGAAACAATTAACATGTGGATTAATTTCTTGATATATTTCTCTCAGAGATTAATACTTAAAGATATTTTAGTTGATGTAAGTTGCTGTCTTCAATATAGATACATTTGCATATAATTGTCTGAGTGCTATATCAGATTAGTTTCTCATATTTAATAAATACATCAACAGTCATTACTAAAACCATGAGTTTGTCATTGAAGCTTCTGAGACTTTTGCTCTTTTCCACATTGACAATTAAGTGTGAAAGAGGTGATAACTACCGAATGCCTTCTGAATATCAAACTATATGATAATTCACATTATTTCCATGCAGATTAGTTCTTACCTTCTAGATATTAATTAACAAAATTCAAATCAATTCTGAAGGATAAGCTGTAGAGAGGAACATTTCAACAAAAACTTTTTTGGAAACTTTTTTTATCTATGGAATATAATTTAGGCTTGGTATAACTTATTTTAGAAAAACCTTATGTAAGAAAGTTCTCATTTTGTTGGATATCCATAATAGTACAAAAACTATAGCACATCTGTTGTACAGATGCACAAAGCTTGAGCTACTTACCAAGTCAAAACATTATGCACTGCACCTGAGTGCATTATAAAAAAACAAGTGGAAATTTTGTGAAGGTAAAATTTAATGAAGTCAAGTAGGTTTAGTTAGAAATCTGTATTGGGAAGTTTGTGTTGTTTGGTAAAACACAAAATTTAAAAATTAGCAAGTAAATTAACAACATTTTTCCAGGTCTATATCACTTTGTCGAAACTCAAATGAGCTAACGCTCATTTGTTGAACACCTATTCAGCAAAAACACTATTCATCGACTGAAGTTTTAAGTGAAAATTTTCCAAGGTCAAACAGACTGTAGTCCACTCTAATGACTATAAACAAAACCATAAAGCTTAATACCTGCACAGGTAGCGACCTATGCTCCCCCAATGTGGGGGGCTTTGCCCAACACACTCTCCTTAACTAAATATACCAACTTCGAGATTGCACTACAGTGGGGAAAAGGGCAAATTCCAGATGGTGGCCAACCATTGATTTGCCCTAGGAAACTTTTCGCTTAAAACGTCTGTTGATGAATATTTTTTTAGCTGAATAGGTGTTCGACAAATGAACGTTTGCTCATTTGAGTTTCAACAAAATATAGACCCCATTTTTCCTATATACCTTTAACATAGTAAAATGCAATAATTATAAATATTTATGAATTCCATAAAAAGAAAAAAAAAACAAAAATACAGATTAAAAACACATGATAGTCAATCTAAAATCAGATGTTTATGTGATATATTGTCTTTATTAATAGACAGCAATTTATTTTGCATATTTTTAAATTATTTTAACAAAATTTAGTTGATATTTTGTTTCTGCTTATTTTCTTATGTTGTTGTTTGTCTTTCGGCTTTTTCCCAGTAAGGGGTCGCCACAGCGGAACTCCGGTCCGCTAATGATTGGCAGTAAATTTTTACGAAACACTGAGGTGCCAGCTCGATGCTCAACCTTCAACGAAGGCATGCCCATTTACGCACGCATGTCTTTCGAACGCTACCCAACCACGGGGAGGACATGCAGACTCCACACAGAAGGCACTAAAACGTATACATTTCCTCCTGTTCTATCTTCCCCAGGTCCCCTCTGGAAATGGGCAATGCCAAGCAAGGCAAGCCTGGTCAACAAAATATAAATAAAAATAAATAAGTCAATCAAAATTTAAGGTTCAAATAATGTGTGGAAGTTTCCAATTACATACATCGACTACCAAATGTCCTGCTGAAACAAAGAGATGTTTAAGCCATTAAAGAAGCCTTAAACACAGAATCTGTGTTAGATTCCTGGTCTGATGATGTAGATAATTCCTTAATGTAGGAGCTACAAAGATAAACAACCTTTAAATACATGCAAGGAATATTAAGCTATCTGAAGCTAACAGAGCACAATAGTTTCATAAAACAGTGGAGGGTCTGTATGTTAACCATGTATTTTGATCACATACAATTTAGGACTTTCTAGGTTAAAAGATATTGCTTAAATGAGATTCTCTAGCACACTGATAAAAAGCAAAGACTACATAGGATAGGTGTTCTACACTGTTTTCTAATGCTGAAAGTGTTTTATCATGCTGAGAAGATCTGCACTTATAAACATGTGATATATCCAAGCATTGCTAAGTCTCACAATGGGCCAAGCAGTCTCTGTCTCTCCCTCCAAGGTGGAGTGAACTTATATCGATGATTGACACTCATGTTTCCCTGCCTGGTCCTTCAGATGCCAGTGCCACTAACTGAAATACAGGTAATCTGGGATATAGTCAGGGATTCATTACTTATGCCATGGGGGCGGAGGGACATGCTGATTTTGTTATAGTAACAGTCTCAGTTGTACATAAAAAATATGAAGGAATGGTGTTAGTATCTGACATAAAGACAGAGGAGCTCTCCCCTTACAGCTTACTGTATAGTTCACTGGAATAATCGAGGAGATGCATGACATGAGGTGCATCTTCACAGGTACATCTCCATGTGGAATTAGGTGTAAGACCTATGAGTAATGTTTTACATGAAAAGAGCTGATGTAACCATATGAAGCACTGAATCAAACAAGATCAAGTTCTGTCAAACACTGCTCCCAGACTATTAAACAGGCCAACCATCAGCAGCCTCTTGGCATTCAGACTAGTATTTATTGTGAATAGTTACTGCTGATGAAGCCTTATATGTACAAAACCAATACTCTGGTCTTACTTACTTCTGTCCACTCAGAGATCTTTGAATTGGAACTCTCCATAATGGAGCATGATCTGAGCTCCCAGCTATCCAGGAGAAGTGCAGTTCACTATCATTGCATACAGGTTGGAAGATAACCAATAACTCTTCGTCTGTTTCCTCATGACAGCAAAGCTATACCAGACATCAGCAGTGATAAAACTGATCCATGGGGAACACTGCAGTGTAATAAAGCTGATGGTGAAGAAAACACCTGTGGAGCTGCTCTGGACCAATTCCTTTACGAAACGTGAAACCCATCTCAGGACTACTCCTTACTAATCACAATAATCTCACAAGTGGTTACTTAACGTGCTTAATAATATTAAAAAGATGTATTCAGGTAGAAAAAGCAGGACCAGTATTGTCCTCTAGTCTCATTCATCAGCTTTATGAGGGATATGCCCATACTTTGGTATCTCCTGAATTCAGACTAAAAGGATTCATACAGATCATGTCATCATTAAGTTTTCTAGCTGTGTTGTTATTCAGTTTTTGATAATCATAGCTAAAAAATGGAAGTTCAAGATAGGTGTGTGGTTAGCAAACTGCAAAACAGCATGTTTGTATGATATGTGCAAGCACACTCGTGTGTGTGTGTGTGTGTGTGTGTGTGTGTGTGTGTGTGTGTGCGTGCGTGTGTGTCAGAGTGAGAGAAAGATGGCTTTTTCAAAAGGTATTGCAATCATCTTATTTTAATGAGCTCAAAAAATCCCTTGTTGCAATAAAGTCCTCACAACTTCCCCAGTGGCATAGCCAGCTGCATCAAAGAAAGGGGAGTGGAGTCATGATCTAAACTAATGTAGGTGGGTCTCAGCAGATGAATAACTCTCTAGAAATTTGAGTTAACAGTCACCAAAATTTCAGCAAAGATGAATAGTCAAGCCATCTTATCAGATGAAGACAAGAAGACAGGCTTTTATGTCCATCATCATCTCTGTGAAGTATCATGAACACTTATTGCAATCCATTTGAAATAATGCACATTTCTTTTGGATGCAAGCAAGGATAGACAGTCTGTTGAAAACAGATGAGATGGCCAATAACTCGTTGCAACTCTCTGCTAGCGTAGGAAGTGAAGACTATTGTCTTGGCTGCTACAAATTTTTCCACAAGTAGTGGTGGCGTCTTCTGCGTGGAGACATGCGTGAATGGGCATGCCTTTGCTGAAGGTTGTGTGTCAGGGCTGGTAACTCGGCATGTAAAAATCACCTACCAATCATTAGCGGACCGGAGTTCCGCTGTGGCGACCCCTAACCGGGAAAAGCTGAAAGACACAAGACAAGTAGCTGTCCAGCATCGGTGTTTGATTTTCTGTACTTCTCCCATATACTCCAGCATATATTTTGTCCTCTGTTCTTTATACAGCCATTACACCTGGGCTGATTAAAACTTAAAAGTCAGAATATTACTCCAAATTCATATTTAGATGCAGACAATGCGAATCATACCAGTCTGCCTTACAGTTAAATATATTCTTTAATATCTACATTTATCAGGCTTTTGGAATTTATTTTGAGACCTAAAAGTAGTAGTAAAGGTAGTGTGTCAAAGTTCATATTTTAAAGATTATATTGGTTTAAAAACTTGATCTTTATGAGATAAAGGTTCCCACACCATATCATAAGGGAAACGAGCAAATGGTCCACTTATTTAACATTTAATTATGCCAGACCTTTGTCTTAGATATAAAATTTAATAACTGATTACCACCTGAATACATTTACTTCTTCACAAAAATCAACCATGGTCCCCTCTTTACCATACAGAAAGATCAGATAAGTGGTACTCAAAGATTGCTCAGTGTCAAATTCAAAAATCACCAACAGTTCATGCACACTTGTGCAGTATCATCACCTGTTGATTGAACTATCGCCTTCAGGGGCTATGATGATTAGGGAATTTAAATGGGGGTTTCAAACATTATAGTTATATGAATGATGCTTAACCCACATTACATCTGACTCTGCATAGAGCAAATCCAACCTAATCATACAGAAGCCATGAAAAGACCTATTTGCCCAACATTCAGATCATTTCTTGCTTTTCTTACTGTTCCTAACACTCTGAACCCCCATCTCCCTCCTACTATTCCTAACAACTTTATACCATGCCAGCTCCTATACCTCCAATCAGCTTCCAATCTCTACTCCTTACCATACTCCTACACAAAACCATCTCCTCCCTCACACAAGTTTATTTTCCATCTCCTCCTCTCTGTTTCAGCTCAACCCTCTGCACCTTTTTAATCCTAAAATTATTTCCACTACTGCTAAGACACTTACTCTTAAACAAATACTAGATCATCCAGAATGTCCTAAATCCAAACCAAAATGCACTAAAATTACTTCCTTTAATAACCTCATTTTAGCTGGAGACATTCACCCCAATTCCGGACCTAACCCACCCACAAATAACAATTACCCTCCCCCTTCCTCTAACCTTTCATCCCCCTACACTACTCTTAAATATTTCACACTCAATGCCCTGAGTCTCAACAACAAAGCACACCAGTTTCAAGCATGGCTAAGTCATAACCAACCTGAGATTATAGCCATCTCTGAAACTTGGCTCAAACTCCACATCTTTGACTCTGAAATCTTACCCTCTGGATTTCACACTCTTAGATGTGACTGCCCAAAGAAAAAAGGAGGAGGCGTTACATTAATCTATTCCAGTCTCCTTACCTTAATTCCCCTACCAAACTCCATTCCTAAATTTGCCAATGCAGAACTAACAGTCGGTCTATTAAAAATGAATAATCACAAAAGCCTCTGTATCATCTCCCTTTATATCCAACCCGGAAATAATGTCTCAACCCTTGAAGACATACTCCAATGGGCCTCAGCTGAAATTAACCTTGAAACTTACATGCTAGGCAATGTAAACCTTGACTGGAATAAAACCAACAGTCCCATACCCTCTCTGTCCATTAACCTCTTTAACTTTACTCAAGTAACCCACTCCATCACCAGACCCAATAAAACAAATCCCCCAGGATCCACTCTTGACTGGATCTTAGTCACCCATCCAAATAAAATTACCAACTCTGGCACCATTCCTAACTCTATTAGTGACCACCTCCCAGCTTTCATTTACCGTGCAGCCA
This sequence comes from Protopterus annectens, assembly GCF_019279795.1. Taxonomy (NCBI): domain Eukaryota; kingdom Metazoa; phylum Chordata; order Ceratodontiformes; family Protopteridae; genus Protopterus; species Protopterus annectens. The sequence continues at coordinate 558,036,281 of NC_056750.1, forward strand.
CCTCCCATCCACACCAATGTCAATATATTCAGACCCTCAACCTTAGTAAATTTGATCCCAAAACCTTTTCTATCTATCTCAAACAAATGAATTGGAACATTCTAAAAACCCTTCTGCTCGATAAAGCCATAGACCACTTTAATTCTACTTTCCTAGATGCTCTAAATTCCCTAGCTCCACCAAGGAAAAAAAAAAGAATAAAAACTATAACTGCCCCTTGAATAACCAAAGCAAATTATGCATCAAAGAGACAAATCCTGGAAGCTTTACCAAAAGAATAAATGTCCCGAAACCCTTCTCCAATATACACAGCTCTGTAACTTGAAAAATAACAAATCTTCAAAGACAAAAAATCCTACAACACTAAGCTGCAGTCCAACCATCCTCAAAACCCTAGGCTTTTTTGGAACTCCATAAAATGACTAATCAACCCAGGCTCCAAAAATAACCCCTGTCCAGACCCAAGTAAATCTGACCTCGAATTAGCCTCACTATTCAACTCTTTCTTTATAGAGTCAATATCTGACTTAACGAAAACTTTTCCCAACAATGACCCATCTCTTCTACATTCCACCTCATCTAAGTCCCCAAATAATTTCCTCCCTATGTTTGAGCTTAAACCTGCCTCCACTAACTACATAAAAAACTTCTATCCCAACTTAAACCCTGCTCCAATGCACCTGACAATATCCCCGCTTCCTTTCTCAAGTCTGCTGTCGATGGTATAGCTCTCCCAATTAGTACCCTAATTAATAGATCCATAAAGGAATCCTCTGTCCCTAAACTCTGGTGTTCTGCCTTTATTCTTCCTCTCTACAAGGAGATAAAAACAAAATGAAAACTCCAGCAAAGCTAAAAATTCCACCGAGTGACCTCCCAAACCTCTTGTATCAGAGGCACATGGGATATATGCAAATGATCCTTATGAACATCAGGTGTTTCAGCTAATTGGCGATTCTGAATGCCCATGACTTGTTTCAGCATTTTAATGGACAATTTCAGGCCAATAAAGCCAAACCCCACTAGATGTGGGTATACATATTTTGGCCTTGTTATGACCTCATTAGCACCGCACAAGCAGAGTGTTTGACTAAGGATAAGAAACATGGGGCTATTACACCCAACTGATGTCCATTATCATTAGGGTCACTGCAAAAATATCCCAAACAACAAACTAAAACAATGAGTGAGAATGTCACTGAAAAACAAATTGGTAAAAACAAAATGAAAACTGCAGCAAAGCTAGAACTTCCACTGAGTGACCTCCCAAACCTCTTGTATCAGAGGCACATGGGATATATGCAAATGATCCTTATGAACATCAGGTGTTTCAGCTAATTGGCAATTCTGAATGCCCATGACTTGTTTTGTCATTTTAATGGACAATTTCAGGTCAATAAAGCCAAACCCCACTAGCTGTGGATATGCATATTTCGGCTTTGTTATGAACTCATCAGCACAGCACAAGCAGAGTGTTTAACATTTCAAACTTCCACCCTATAGCTCTTTTCTCTCCAATCTCCAAAATCCTATAAAAATGCATCCACCTCCAACTTATGCCTTTGCTGACTAAAAACCAACTTCTTACTCCTACCAGGACATAACACCATAACAGCTCTACTCTCATTCGTAGAAACTGTCAATCAAGCCCGAGATTCTGGAAACTTGGTATCCACAGTGCTCCTAGATCTCTCTAAAGCATTTGATACTGTTTCCCATAAGCACCTTCTAAGTCACCTCTCAAACCTAAATATCTCCCAAAACACTCTTTCCTGGTTCTCAAGCTATCTGTCAGATAGATCTCAGGCTGCGAAATGGAAAAAAGGCACCTCACCTTTCTTACCCACCTCTACCGGAGTACCACAGGGGCCCATCCTCGGACCAATGCTGTTTAATATCTTTATCAATAACTTTAACTCTGCTGTTCCTAATGCCAAAGCCATCCAGTATGCAGATAACTCTACACTTGTCTGCTCTGCCTCTAACCTCCCTGAACTCCTATCTAAAACTCAGACTGCCTTCTCAACTACTGAGATCTGGATGCGACAAAATTACCTTTCTCTCAATGCTAACAAATCTAAAATACTACTATTCACACCCTCAAAATCTTTCTCTTTTGATAAAAATTCCTTCCAAGCCCTTAGCCAAAGCAACTCTCAGATCGAAGTTGTTCCCTTTGCCAAACTACTTGGTGTAACTATAGACGAACACCTCATGTTCGACATCCATATTCAGCAAAATATAAAGAAAACCCACCAAAAACTAGGTATGCTATACAGGAACAACCACTTCCTTTCTACTTCTACCAGACATACTCTGGCCTCCTCTTACCTCCTTCCCTCCCTTTTGTACGGCGCCCCACTATTAATTAACTTACCCTATTCCATCACTTTCAAACTTGAAAGTTGTTATAACAAAATTACTAAATTTGCCACCAAAGCCAAACATTCCACTCATCACTGTGTTACCCTCCAATCCCTCAACTGGCTAGAATTCACAAATTACCTGGGCTTCCTCCAGCTTACTACAGTACATAGACTAATATTTAATCAAAGCAAATGCCCCGCTGTAACTAACATCCTTCCCCCATACACCCCAAATAGAACTCTCAGATCTGAACACCAAAACTTAATTACTGTCCACAGATCTAAACGTCCTGCTGGACAACTTCTCCTCTCCTCCTCCTTGGGTAAGAAAAGGAACTCTCTTCCTTCCACACTAAGGACAATGTCAAATACAAACAACTTCAAAACTCAGCTTTACACCTACCTCTCCTCCAAATGGAAATGTAACTGCATTCTCCCTACCTAGAACTCTTTTAACAAAAGCCCCTGGGAGGGTATCCTCCTGTGTTTCTAAGCAACTTATAGTTGGCTATAACCTTCTATAGACAATTCCCATATGATCTCTCACACTCTAAATATTGTAAATAGCTTTTGACTTTTGACTTTAACTGTGTGAATTTGTCAAAATGTATTGGCATGATATTTTTCCACTATGGGCAATATTGCTCATGCTTTGTATTATTTTATATGTATTTGTACTTGTACTTTTATTTTTATTGGACTGGTATCTTTACTGTAATCTGTTTCGTGGAGCTTTCGCCCCAGGCTTCCACTGAAAACGGGCTCTCTGGCCCAGTGAACTTCCCTGGTAATAAAACTGGAAATAAATAAATACATTTGTAAATCAAATGTTGAGAAACACCTAACAAAAAGTATATCAGGCAGCACTGGCCAGTGATGGCACTATTAAAACAGGGACAATGGGAGCAGCACAATCCATGGCAGCTCATTGATGTAGTGATTAAGGAAATGGTCTTGCGAATACTATGCCTCTAGTTCAGGTCTGCACCTACATTACTTTTGCTGATATTATGGTTGACCCATTGAATAGAATTATTGATGGTGATCAGAAAAGCGTTATTTATTTATTCACTTCATTCATACTTATTTATTTATTTATTTATTTAACAAATATGGAGTCTTACAATGTCATGGACCTTCTTTTTGGATGCCATGGGTTGCAGCCAGTTCCTGGCACTATTTATTTGCTTACTCTCTTCCTTTCTTCCTTTCTTATACTGTCTTTCTGTCTTTATTGTCATACTTATTTGTTATATATTATTTGTACATTCATTTCACAACTTATGCAATTCCATCTCTTGCATATGTTTGATTTGCCAGTAATCTGAATGGTTGATGAATAGGTCTCTCAACAGCTTCTGTATGATTATGTTTGGTAAGCAGATTCATCTGTAAAGTAGGTTACTCATCACCCATGTAACTATAACTATAATCTTTGAACCCCTGATTAAATTCCCTAATCATTGTAGCCACTGAATGGGGATAGTTCAATCTAATTTTCTAATTTCTTTACATCAAAGAGTAGATCTGATGTCATCCTTTTCATTCTTTCTCACAAATGGTTCTAGGATTCGATCCTCGGATCTGACTTGACTGTATATACAAGATTTTGGATCCAGTTCTCAAGCTCCTCCCTCTACCCGTAATGCTTTACTCTGTCTCCAACACCTCAGATCACTTTTGCTGCCATTGTAGCAAGATGAATGATTAAACTGTGAGCAGTAAGAGTGTTTTTTTTTATCTAGCTTCTCTAATTTTTCTAGTGCTATTCTTCTTCTAATTACTTTTAAAGTTAGTACCAACTTTCCTTCCTCCCTCAGCTGTACGCAAGTGTTAAGGTTTTTTCTGTTCCTTGCCATTTCTTTACTTTCTGTTGTACCACTTGTGGTACTTTGCCGTTTCTTCCATTTTACAGGTTTATTTCTCCCTATATTTCTATATATCTATTCCATATATATATATATATATATATATATATATATATATATATATATATATATATATATATATATATATATATATATAAAAGTTTATTTCTTTCTGTTTAACCACCTTCTTTTTAGATTAAACTTATTGCTGTTTAATCCTTTTATCCTATTCAGGGTTTAGTGTTTAACTGCTGCCTACCATGTAGAGAAACCTACGGGTTTTAAGAAATGCACTTCTTGTGGGCACAAGATTCCTAGCTCTAATGCCCACAAGAAGTGTGTGTACTGTCTAGGAGGTGCCCACCTGGACTATCCATGCACTGTTTGAGCCACTTTTAATCCTAGGGCACTCTCTGACTGTTGGAATAAACTGATCCTGGAAGGATTCCTTCTGGGGCTCAAACCCCCTCAAAAATAAAGCAAGTTGTTTCCGAGCTGAGGAAAAGACATTTTCCCAAATCTGGAAAAAACACTGCAGATGAAAAAACTCAGTAAAACCACAAAAAACACAGCAGTAAGCAGAGAAAGAAATGCACAGGAATATAACTCAAAACTGTTTATAGTTGTAAGCGCTTTCGTTTGGTGTAATCACCAAACTTCATCAGACACTATAAGTTAAAAATTAACCCTTTTTATATCCCCTTAATTTAAAATCCAGCAGCCAATAAAAACTCAACATTAACTTTCACAGTTAACCCTATAGCTATCTTTGCTTATAATACATTTGAATCACACACATTACTAAACATAGTAAATACATTTAAAATATATATATATATATATATATATATATATATATATATATATATATATATATATTTAAAAAAAAAAAAAATATATATATATATATATATATATATTACATATGAAAATCTAGTGAATTAAAACTACCTATCAAATACTTTCAATTTTAAAAGACTAGTAACTGAAATCATATCACTAAGAAAAGTTGGGAAACTAGAGTTTAAAAATATTTGCCACCAGGTTTCCTTCTGTTCTAAATATAATATCCGTGGCCCGCCATGGGGGTCCTTCTTAACTTGATATATAACTGCAAATTTGAATGTATGCTCAGGGTACATTTTCAAATACCTATATAAGTCATTGGTTTCTTTCTTCTGTGAGATCTCATAAAAATGCTCATAAATTATTTGAGCTAATTTTTGCTGGGTCTTCCCAATATAAAATGTTGGACACTGTAGGTAGATTGCAATATAAACAACTACTTGGGAGTAACAACTAAACCCACCTCTTATATGTATTTTTTTATCCTTAACTTCAATACAAGACCCAGTGCTGCAACCTCTTGGGTCAATGTCAACTGCCATCCTTCTAGTTCCTCTAACAAGATTTTTTTATATGAATCCTTCAATAGACATTGGCTGTACAGTGGCCAGTTCTTTACCAACCCATATCATTTCCCATAATCTACAAATGTCAGGTTCACTGATGGATCCAGTCTGACAACCTCTTTCTGGGCAGGCCATTCTCCCTTCCTCCCCCAACTGCCACAATGACCATGGACACTTCCCAACTGGGCTGGGGCATTTTCTGGGAAAGATGGTCCAAGGCATGTGGTGCCCCTTAGAGACCAAGTTGCATATCAGTGTCCTTGAGATGAGAGCATTCCTTCTAATGTTGCAAGCCTTTCAGGATGTTCTTCCTCTAGGGACTATTGCAATCCACACAGACAACATGTGAGTAGTTTGGTACATAACAAACAAGGAGGAACCCATTCCTACCCATTGTGCAGAGAGGCCATGAGGGTCTGGGAATGGGAGATCTCTTCAGACCACTTTCTCATTGCAATGCATAAACTGGGGAAAACCAACGCACTGGCAGACAGACTCAACAGGTCCATTTGAATCCCTCACGAATAGTCCCTCAGTCAGTCAGTAGTGAATATGATCTTCAGCCACTGGGGCCAGTCTTGCTACGACCTGTTTGCTTCACCCCTCAACAACAAGTGCTGCAAGTACTTCACTGTGATCCCCCCTCCAAGGGAGTCACCAAGCGATGCCCCAGGGTCTCAACGATGCCTACTTCCTTCTTCCTCTGATCCTGAAGTTCTTACAGAAAGCAGGCAGGCTGAAGAGCTCAATCATCCTCATTGCTCCCTTCTGGCCTCAACAGGTATGGTATTGGTATGGTTTCTCTTCCTCTGGTCTCACTTAAAATATCCTCCATGGATACTGGAACCCACTCAGGATCTCCTATCTCATCCATTAGGAATTAAACATCCCATTTTCCATGTCCTCAAGCTGGCAGCACAGTTTCTCCACTTCCAGTAATAGTCAGATGGTCCAGGCTTGATTCCCCAGTTTGTGACATTATCTTGGACTCCCAGAAGGCCTCCACCAAGAAAGTTTACAGAAGCAATGGAAAAGATTTTCTGTTTGGGTTTCCAATCAGAATACTAACACTTTTTCAGCAATGACTTTGGCCATTCTTTTTCTCACTACTGTTTTTAAGTAAGGGGCTAGCTTTTCTTCTATTAAACTTCAGTTGGCAGTCATTTCCAATTTCCATGCTGGGAACAAATCATTTCCTCTGGCATCCTCTACATTATGTAAAGCTTTCATGAAGGGAGTTTTCCTTCAAAGACCAACAATAAAGGATGCTTCCCCTCCTTGGCATCTAACTGTAGTACCTTTAACTGAGAAACCCTTTGAACCAGCGGACAAATGTGACATGAAGTTTTGTTCTCGTTGATATCTCATATATTTTATAGGTTATCTAAATAGCTGAATTAACCTTAGTGAAAGAGGTGTCCCCAAAGGATCCCCTACACTTCACCAACATGCCACAACGCCGACACACAAATCACCGACACCAAAAGACCGACAACACACAATACCGACAATACACACAACCATACATGCACTAACCTTAACCCTAACCCTAAGGTCCGACACAACCGCACACTTACCCTACCCACACCCTAACCCTAACTCACCCTAAACCTACAGTCCATCACTATCGCACACACCCTACCTGCACCTAACCCTAACTCACTTAACCCACCCTTAAACATATAGTCCGTCACTATCGCACACTCCCTACCCCCACCCTACCCCCTAACTCACTTAACCCGCCCTAAAACTACAGTCCCTCACTATCGCACACCTGTCCACTCTAACACTAAATCCTCACTAGTCCGGGTTCTCACCTTGTCGGTCATCTGTGTTGTCGGTCTTTTGGTGTCGGTGATGTGTGTGTCATCCGTCCCCAAAATAGTTAAAGCACATATAACATACTAAAATGAAAATTGCTGCACCCCCTAGTATAATGTCAAATTTGGTAAGGTCAGACTTATAAAGCTGTCTCCTTTGAAATAAAAGTAAACCTGTGACCCCAGTTAACCCCATAGCATTTAGGAACTATTCTAAGGCAAACTTCCTATCATTAAATGAAAACCTGGCAAAATTTCAAGCCCCCAAACCCCAAGAACACAGCTGCCTATGTGGAATTGTTCACAGATACCCTATACAATCATGTAAATGAATGCATAGAGGCAGTTGTGCCTAACAGAAATAAGTTTGGAACAAAATCAAAAAATAAGCCACCATGGTGAAATCCAAACATCAGTAGGCTGTACAACATTAGGAAGGAAGTCATAGCAAAAGTTAGGGAATACAGTGTTCATCAGGATAAAACCTCTCTCATCAATTTAAACAAACAACTCAGAGGACAAATTAGGTCTAGCAAAGCAAGTTTTGAGGTTAAAATAGCCTCCCAGGCCAAGGACAACCACAAGGCTTTCTTTAGCTGTCTACCTGTGTGCGTAGCCTCAGATGCTGTACACAACAGTGTTCAGAGCTAATTGCAAATGGTGTTACCTATGCAGAGCTGGAAGATATACCAAATCTACTGGCCAACAAATTCAGGTCCAGTTTTACCCCCTGTGCCCCCATCACAAAATACCATCAAACATAACCCCCCAACAATACAGACCAGATTCTAAATGCACTCGCCATGGTCAAGAGCACTGCATTTAATGGGCCCCAGTAATATCCAAGTATGCCTCCTAAACAGCATGAAATATGACCTATCAGGGCCACTGGAGTCACTTTTTAGCCACAGCCTTTAGTTAGGTTTCATGTCATGTCATGTCATGCAAATGGAGAACTGCAGCACTCATCCCTCTGCATAAGGACAAGCCTGCTATGGTCCGCAGGAACTACAGACCAATTAGCCTGGTTAGTCATGGAAAGTGAAACACAAGAGGCCAGCATAAGCAGTCAAAATCCTTTTATTACTAAAAAAATATATATAAATTACAGAACAAAAATGTCCTGCAATGAAAATAACAAACCGGTTTCGGCTTAACAGCCTTCTTCAGTGTGATTAGCTTAAACTCAAATGTCCAGTGTCATGAATATTTATATATTACATCAACCAATGACAACAATGGTATAGTCCAACCCCTAAGTTGAAAACAAAATACAAAGAAATAATACCAAAATCCAAATATTTTAAACATAATTTACATATATGGAAAGAAGTGTTAGTGGGCACAAGGTAATATCAAGCATATACAGAATGTTGATAAATATATATATATATATATATATATATATATATATATATATATATATTGTGTAACATAACTGTAAGACAAAAATATGTCAAGAAAAACATATATAAACAGACTGTAAGAACAATATATACAAAAGAGTATAGCTAATTTATGTATGTATAGAAAGTAACAATATTCATCCAAATTATTACTGCACATATCCAGTTTACTGAAAAAGATGGATAGTCAAGTATTTTCATCAGGAAAAGGAGATATTCATATAACTATATGACCCTTCAAAAGTATCTAAAATAAGGGTATACTAAGACCAAAACATCACTATAATAATACAATAATATAAACTGGTGACATGATTACTACCAGAACAGTCTGACAGAGCAACAGGTATTAGATGTGTATCATATGGTAACAACGGATATCCTAATAGTAATACATATTACAACAGGTTAACTGTATTGGACCATTATTCAAATCTTAGTACATTGTATCCATTGTATTCCAAACCATTTTTATAGATGGTCAATAAGTCGAGGGGGAAAAAAAGCCCCTAGATGAATGATCCAAGGTATCGCCACAAACAACACAAGTACCCGGTCTCAGATTCGTCACTACATATGGTAGAAACCATAGTATCATTAGAAATATACTGGATGATAATTGGAATATTTTACTAGCCAACAATCATCTCAGGGAAATATTAGGTCCCAAATGTCATTTTTCATATAGGAGTGGTAGAACATTGGGTACCCTATTCTCACATTATAAACATAAGGAAAGTGGAGGGGGTAAATACAAACAGTTAACATTATCTGGTGATTCACTCCAGGGCACATTTCCCTGTGGCCATTGTATTTCTTGTAACCAAGTGAACAAGTTGAAACAATTCACCAGTGCTAATACTAGCAAGGTTTATGATCTAAGGATCTTCGGTAACTGTTCTAGTACTTGGGTAATATATTTGGCCACATGTCAATGCTCTGCCTTTTATGTTGGACAAACGTCACGCTCACTAAGAATTAGGATTGGTGAACACAGGAGTGATATCAGGAACAAGAAGGATACTAATGCACTGTACAGACACACAATTAAACATCCAAATGCTAAATTTATGTTTTCAGTCATCGACAAAATTACTGGTGACCGGAGCAACATACAAGGTTGGCACAGTATTCTCAACCATAAAGAAAAATATTGGATCATTCATCTAGGGGCTCTTTTTCCCCCTGGACTTAATGACCATCTATAAAAATGGTTTGGAATACAATGGATACAATGGACTAAGATTTGAATAATGGTCCAATACAGTTAACCTGTTGTAATATGTATTACTATTAGGATATCCGTTGTTACCATATGATACACATCTAATACCTGTTGCTCTGTCAGACTGTTTTGGTAGTAATCATGTCACCAGTTTATATTATTGTATTATTATAGTGATGTTTTGGTCTTAGCATACCCTTATTTTAGATACTTTTGAAGGGTCATATAGTTATATGAATATCTCCTTTTCCTGATGAAAATACTTGACTATCCATCTTTTTCAGTAAACTGGATATGTGCAGTAATAATTTGGATGAATATTGTTATTTTCTATACATACATAAATTAGCCATACTCTTTTGTATATATTGTTCTTACAGTCTGTTTATATATGTTTTTCTTGACATATTTTTGTCTTACAGTTATGTTACACAATATATATATATATATATATATATATATATATATATATATATATATATATTTATCAACATTCTGTATATGCTTGATATTACCGTGTGCCCACTAACACTTCTTTCCATATATGTAAATTATGTTTAAAATATTTGGATTTTGGTATTATTTCTTTGTATTTTGTTTCCAACTTAGGGGTTGGACTATACCATTGTTGTCATTGGTTGATGTAATATATAAATATTCATGACACTGGACATTTGAGTTTAAGCTAATCACACTGAAGAAGGCTGTTAAGCCGAAACCGGTTTGTTATTTTCATTGCAGGACATTTTTGTTCTGTAATTTATATATATTTTTTTAGTAATAAAAGGATTTTGACTGCTTATGCTGGCCTCTTGCGTTTCATTTACATTGGTTTGGCCGAGCATACCGTACCTGCGAGGAGTGCTGTTTGTTCAATTTAGTCATGGAAAGTGCCATGGAAATGATTTGTAATGCCATTGGAAATCTCTAGACACTGGATCTAACCCAGTTTGGTTTTGTCAAGGGAAGAGCATGCTTACTCATTCTGGTAGACATCTTTAGGAAAGTCACCACGGCAATGGATGAAGGCAAAACAGTACATACTGTCTACCTTGACCTGGCCAATTCATTTGATAAAATACCCCACTCAGGCATTGTAAACAAACTCATGGAATTAGGAATAAACCCCTATGTTACATGCTCAATTGCCAGTCGGCTGTCAGACAGGACCCAGGAAGAGCCCCTGGCTGGCTAAGTTTGTAGATAATCACAATGCTGGGAGCAGTCATGGAATACCCATCTCCCAAGACACAAATATGCTCCAGGAAAGGCTAATATAGACAAACAACTGGTGCCATAGACATGGTTTACAACTCAAAGCCAAGAAAGGCATGATAGTACCCTTTGGGAGGTCACTACTCCAGGAGTCTACCTCATTGATAACACTCCCCTAAGAGTATACGCAGTAGTCGATAATTTGGGGACATATGTAGACAGTAACCAGGCTTTTCAACCAACAAATGTCTAAGGTAGTAAGGAAATCATTCTATGTCACTCAACTTATAAGCAAGAGTATGGCAGCCAGGTCTAAAAACGTCATTGCTCCACTGTACTCAGCCCTCATCAGAGCCATTACTGAGTACAAAGTCCCCTTCGGTATGTACCTGACTAGGCAAATCCAGCAACTGGAAAGTTCACAGGGATTCCTCACAAAATGAACAGATGTCTTTAACAACAAGTCCTCTATTGATCGCCTCAAAGCCCTATCACTATACTCTGTCTCCTAAAGACTGCTGAAGGATGATCTATGTTTGGCATATGAAGCATCCTAGGATCCTGCTCTGATGGACGTCTTGCAAATCTGCAAACAAGTAACATCAGAGCTGTCTGATTCAGGGACTTAAACCTTGCTTGCAGTATAAAGAGGACATGTCGGAGGGACAGGTATGTGTCCCAGAGAATACCCCTTCTCTGGAACTGGCATCCAATTCATGCAAAGCAGAGTTCTTCCCTGGCCCTATTTAAGCACTACCTGGATTAGGGGATGGTAAATTACAAATTCACCTCTAGTTTTTCACCTATGTCTATGATGGCTAAAGGGAACCTGTAAATGTTTGACTGCTCATGTCTAGGCCACCATGCATATTGGATACATTTGGGATGCGTGGCTATGCTTAAAATGGCCCTTGTGGTTGTTAGCCTTGTACATACATATGAAACCACAGTGAGCTCACCCATGACCGTTTGGAGCAGAACCACTATAAAATAAACAATGGCATCGGCACACTGTTTTCTATGACAGTAAGATAGAAGCCACATACCTCCCTTTCATTCAGTATACAAGCACCTGTACAATTGCATGGGCTCAGCCATACCCAACAGAACTAAAACCTGCTCCTCAAGGAAACACAAGCCTATCTGGTGGGCATCGTCTATCAACAGGCTTTTCAACAAAAGTATGAAGCAGTTATCCAAGGGTCAAAAGGCACAAATTTCCACTTGGAAAAACTCCCTTCTTAGCCTGAACAAGCAAATTAGATCACTAGTGAAAACCTCCAAAGCCAATTATGAATTGAAACTAGCCTCCAAAACAAAGCAAAATCACAAATCCTTCTTCAGTTATATCAGAAACCTCCATGGCAAAGCCCAGGTTTGTTCCGAATTAGTACTTAACGGTACCACTTACACTGATCCTGTTGACTTAGCCAACCTGCTAGCAGATAGGTTCAGTGCAAATGTCATTCCCCTGTCCCCCTAAAGGCCCATTCAACATCGCTGATACTTGTCTCTCACCTCACATCTCCATAGATCAAGTGTTAAAGCCCCTATCCAAGGCAAAGAACACCACTTCCATGGGACCTGATAGTATCCCAGGCTGTATTCTGCACCATCTCCAGCAAGAACTAGCTTCACCATTGAGAACCCTGTTCAACCACAGCGTAAGTACAGGCTTCATTCTAGCAGAGTGGTGAACTGCCATTGCCATCCCCTTGCACAGAGGTGGTGCCACTACTGACCCTGGAAACTATCGCCCCACTAGCTTGACAAGTCTGACCTGTAAAGTCATGGAGCATATTATTATGGATCTCATAAACAAGGACATAGGCAATCTCCAAGCACTTGACCCCACACAATTTGAATTTGTCAAAGGCAGGTCTTGCCAGTTGAACCTGGATGACTTCTTTGAGACTGTCACCAAAGCCCTAGATAAGGGAAAGTCAGTACATACAACTTACCTTGACTTGGCCAAAGCTTATGACACAATACCCCACTCAGGCATCATCAAATAGCTAACACAACTTGTCGTAAATCCCTATCTCATCAGGTAGGTGGCCAACTGGCTCATCAATAGGACCCACAAGGTCAAAATAGGCACGTCTACCTCTGACAGTAGACCTGTCACTAGTGGTGTCCCCTACTGTTTGGCATCTACTTTTTTTTAGAGGTCCAGGCAAAGACAAAAGGCCTGTGGCTGACCAAGTTTGCAGATGACTGTAAGTTGGGTGCTGTCATTGTCTCCCCAGATGATGTTAGCATACTAAAAGCTGGTCTCACAGCAATGAATGATTGCTGCCAAAGTCATGGCCTTAAGTTAAATGCAAAATAATGTATTGTCATACCATCTGGCAAAAACACGGCCTCTACTGATTACCACATCAACACCAACCCCCTAAACACACAACCTGTGGTGAGAGGCCTGGGTACACAAGTTGACAACAACCTCACATTCGACCATAATGTAGTGGCAGTGGTCAGAAAAGCCTTTTACTTGGTTCATCTCATAAGTAAAGGGATTGCATCCAGGAAAAAAAACTCTCTATACTCCTCCCTCATTAGGCCAATAATTGAGTATAACGCCTTGTTTGGTATGTACTTCTCCAAACACCTGCACCAACTGGAAAAAACACAGAAATACCTCACAAAGAGAATCCAGGACCTCCAACACCTGTCCTATGCAGACAGGCTCAAATCACTATCAGTCTACGTGATATCATACATACTGCTCCCAGGTGATCTGTGTCTCACCTACAAGGCAATCTCGGACCCTGCCCTACTAGAGATGCTCCATATCTATAAGACTACGTGCACTACCTGCTCAAAAGGCCTAAATCTAATATGTGACATTAACAAAACTTGCTGGAGAAACAGGTTTGTCTCCCAGAGGCTTCTCCATCTCTGGAATAGACTTCCCATACATGTCAGAGTACTTCACTGACCCTCTTCAAGTGCAACCTTGATAAGTGGATGGGAAACCGTACATTTGTCCCAGGTGTTCCACCTGTGTCCCTCACGACAGGTGCTGACTGAGGTTTCTTTTTTGGGGATAAACTTTTGGCTATGCTTGTAAGGGCCCCAGGGCCATTAGCCTAGTAACCTCTTATGATATTAATAGCAGAAATCTACTCAAAGATGACTATTTAGGCACAAATTACTGTCTTAACTGAGTCTGAGTCATTTGGGTTACCTCATTCATTTATTTCCGTATTCTAAATTCCAGTAGTAGGAAACCCATTTAGTTGCTGCCTTATTCTTGCATAAATTTTCTTAAAATTATATTAAGCTCTCAATTCCTCTTAGATTTACTCAGTTTATACAGAGAAACCAACTGTAGTCCTGCATGCCTGTACAACATAATCATGCATTTCCCTGACAATCAATTGTGTCAAGTCCATACAGCCTGCTATGCAAGCCTTATGATGAATCTTACCATGCCCATTATCAACATATACAGCCTATGCTTGTGCCTCATGCATCTCACCACATAAAGGTTTTCTTCAAATCTTGTCATTCAGTCCATTTATCCTTCCATTACATGTCATCATAGACAAAAGCACCAATCAGCCAGCTATGTCACTGTTCACATATTGCAGATTGTCTAAATATCCAAAGGGAAAATGCTGAACTCTGTTTTACAGTAGCTAACAATTATTATCTGAAGGTGTTAACCTCCTACTGTATAATCATTGCCATCCAGTATAATGATTTTGTAATTATGATACTGATAATTTGGAGTTCTGAATCATGGTACTTATACTTCAAAAATATTAATAAATCTGTTGCAGTTGTGTGTTACACATATTTTAGTATTAGTACAAAACAATTTCAACATCCACGCTGACAGCACTGGCAAAGAACCAGCACAAACTATTTACAATAATGTTTTATACTAGCTCATTTGTCTGTGGTCAAACATACAAATTAGAAATTATGTTAGTAATCAGTTATAGCAAATAGTGGTTTTAATGTTGATTTCTCACATTGAACCCCAAGGCCTAAGAAAGTACAGTTGCGGTAGATGTTTGAATGTTAACTGCAGTAGTAGCCTTAGCTATATGGGTTATATTCTACTAAGGATATAACAGTCAGCCAGCTTCCAAAGCTTCAGAGCACCTTAAATGTCCCCAAACCATTAGTCAGCTTGAGCAGAGCTGACCAAAAAAGAGAGGTTTGGTTACCAAGTCTTTCAGAGCATTCAGAAAGTGGGGAGTAAAGCACTGTCAAAGACAATGCTAGGAAAATAAAGGCATCCCAAAATAAGATGAATGGAGGGAGGGAGCAACTACTGCAGCTGTGAGCATTTGAGCAGCTACTATTATGGTAAGTTTAGTTATACAACTGTACTATGTTCAACATCTCAGTCACTACTGCAGCAGTGAGCATTTGGGCAGCTACTATTATGGTAAGTTTAGTTACACAACTGTACTATGTTCAACATCTCAGTCACTACTGCAGCAGTGAGCATTTGGGCAGCTACTATTATGGTAAGTTTAGTTACACAACTGTACTATGTTCAACATCTCAGTCACTGTTGCAGTAGTGAGCATTTGGGCAGCTACTATTATGGTAAGTTTAGTTACACAGCTGTACTATGTTCAACATCTCAGTCACTACTGCAGCAGTGAGCATTTGGGCAGCTACTATTATGGTAAGTTTAGTTACTCAACTGTACTATGTTCAACATCTCAGTCACTACTGCAGCAGTGAGCATTTGGGCAGCTACTATTATGGTAAGTTTAGTTACCCAACTGTACTATGTTCAACATCTCAGTCACTACTGCAGCAGTGAGCATTTGGGCAGCTACTATTATGGTAAGTTTAGTTACACAACTGTACTATGTTCAACATCTCAGTCACTGCTGCAGTAGTGGGTAGACTGTCATAGCTTAGAATGGCTGGGAGGAGGAGGAAGACGAAGGTTGTGGGTTCAGAAGCCCCAGGAGAATGGTCCTAGCAAACTGTTCTAGAACTGGAAAAGGAAACTGCTATATAGGGTTTAGTAAAGTTATACACAGAGTACCAAGCTGCAGACTCTAGAATACTTACAGAATCCAATATTTTCCAAAAAGCCACAGATGAAGCCAAGGCATGGTAGAATAAGCCTTGACCCTGCCTGGAATTGCCTTCTTGTGGTTGATATAACAAAAGGTCTTAGCATTTAAGCAGCCACTTGGAAATAGTCCATTTTGACACTGGTTGTCCTTTTTTCTTTCATTCACAAGAAATGAACAACTGATTAGAGTTGTTAAATGATTTTGTTCTGACAAGCAAGTACTTGTTGTCTAAGAACAGGCAAGGTATGGAGTATCCTTTCTCCCTCACTTTTAAGATCTGGAAAGAATACAAGGAATGATGGACAGCTTATCTTAAAGTAAACTTGGATACCCCCTTTAGGCATAAATGAAGGATAAGTTCTCAAATAAACACCATCTTTGTGAAATATGATATAAGGCTGGCCCACTATAAGAGCAAGCAACTCAGATACTCTTCTTGCAGAGATCAGAGCAATTGGTTAAAATGTTTTCAATGTTAACAGCCACAGGTCAAACTGATAATTAATTTTTCCAACACAAACTTAACCAAGGTGAAGCCACCTGTTTTCTAGTAGGCTTAGTGTGTCACACCCATTTCAAAAACATTTTTATGTGAGAGTGCATTGAAAGAGGGGGATCCATGGGCAGGCATGCTAAAATGGCTGACAAATGAACCTTGATGGAGGCATAAGATAAACCAGAGGATACTAACTCACTCAAATAACGTATTACCATAAAAACTCTAACCCTGAAACAGTGTTGGTTCTTTTTTGGCCCCAACTAGAAATGTTTTTTTTTCTTCAGTTTGCTAATATATGATTTTCTAGTAGCAGATTTTCTTGCTTTTAATACCTGCTGAATATTTTCAGGAAATTGGTGCCTCAAGGTATTAAGATTGTATTATCTAATCAGCTAGTTGCAAGTTTTAGGGTTGGGGTGTATTAAACACCCCTTGTCTTGTGTGAATGGGTAGAGTATGTCAGGAAGCTTGTAGTAAATGCCTCTGGCCATTAGTGATCTTTGGAGAGTCCCCCTGAGTCTTTAGAATGACCTTGGATATTAGTGGAAAAGGTGAAAAAGCATACAGCAACATTCCTGCTGAAGGTAAAGATAAAAACATCTTTCTCCCAGAACTGCTTGCATGGAGTCCTACAGCTGAATTTTACCAACTGCTTGTTTGTGACTGAGACAAAAAGGGAACATGTCATCTTGTTAAAGGTAGTTTTGTTGAATTAAAAGAAATCAAAGGCATTTTGCCAAATGATTGTGTGTGTGTGTGGGGGGGGGGGGGGCTTTCTCCCTCCTTACAAAACATTATTTTAATGTTCACTGAAAGTGGTTTCAGTGCACTGCTTTTGATTTTTTTGTGTTTGCTGAAACTGTCTTTGACAAATCAACATGAATCCTACAAAAACAACTATCTGAGGTGTACCCCATAACTGGATCAGTTAATTTAAGACACTTTAATTCCTGTTCCATTTGTGAGGGTCTGTCCTGGTTCTGCTCTACTTTTCTGCCACACAATTTAGCTCTGACAGTGTTTAAAAATGCCTATAGACTGAGATTGTGCTGGAAAACTATATTCTAGTCTACCATGGCTAGTCTGCGCAGAGGATATAATGTGCCCCCCCCCCTTTTGTTTATGTGTGACATCACTGTAGTTTTGTTTGTCTGAAAATACTTGTAATGCTGTTTGGGACTATAGATGATTGAGAGAGATGAGAGCATTTATAAGTACCATCACTTTTTTACATTTATTTGTTTGGGTCTTTCATTTCCATTTCAAAGACCCTGCATTTTTATCACCATAGATGCTGCTTTCTTATCAAAGTCCGAGGTGTCTGTAGAGACAGACTGTGCTAGAGTAGGAAGGAAAAATGTGAGACCTGGATTTTGATGGATTTGGGCTCTCTACCCCTGAATATTCCTTGTTACAACCCCCCAAAACTGGAATATGGAATGACAGGGTATGGTGATGTTGTGACAGATTTTAGATACCACTGGATTTTTCTAATGTGGAATCTTGCTGAAGGAATCATAAAAATTATAGAAACATGAAATTCAAGATCCTGAGAAATGTCCTTGTGAGAGAGTAGTCTGAGTAGAAAAAACTCAGAAATGAATCTAGATACCGATCTACTTTTTTCCTGTGGAATGAAAGCTCTTTGAACTGAGGTTTCCAGAAGACACACAAAGAAAACAATCCTGTGAGGAGTCAGACAAGACTTTTGTATATTCTGCCGGAAACCTAGTCTGTGTAGATGATTGATCACCCAGGTGAGATTTGAAGCACTTTTAAAAAGACTTTGTAAAGATAAGCAAGTCCTCTAAACAAGGAAGAGTCTGAATACTTTGCAGTCTGCAATGGGTTATCACAGGAGCTAGACACGAATGCCCTTGGAGCAGTGGTAATGCAGAGAGTTGGTAAATGATCCAGACACAGAAAAGCTGAAGAAACATCTGAAATCTGGATCTACTGAAATGTGACAATATGTGTGTTTTAAATCTAATGTGAAATGAGAATGACAGGTAACAAGTTTTGAAGGGATAACATTTTGAAATTGGGCACTATCACAAACAGGATTAGAAAGGAAAGATCTAAGACCAGTATCCATGAATCTTCTTTCTTTGCCACCAGAAACATCTTTGAATAAAACCTTTCTGCTAGAAGAGGAAAATGGACTGCTTGTATCACCCCCAAGACAGCAGATGCTGAAGGATAGGAGGAAAAAGAGGTTTGATGTGGCAGAAGAGGGGGAATCCTTCAAAAAAAGAAGGGAGAGACACTTGCTGCCATCTGTAACCTTGGTGGATTACTTTCAAAAGACATCTGTCTGAAGAAAGCTGTTT
Organism: Protopterus annectens; assembly: GCF_019279795.1. Taxonomy (NCBI): domain Eukaryota; kingdom Metazoa; phylum Chordata; order Ceratodontiformes; family Protopteridae; genus Protopterus; species Protopterus annectens. The sequence continues at coordinate 558,055,479 of NC_056750.1, forward strand.
CCAGAGATAGAAATACAAATTCAGACTTTCTGCAAGGATTAAGGATTTGCCAGGGTAGGGGTGGGATATGAGTCTTGTATATAGTCATTCAGACTTATTACACTGTTCTTTATTGGTGGGGGTCCTCCTTTCATTTTGGAACCTCCCTGCCATTGAAGTTTAAACATGCACTTACAAGCAGCTTGCTGTGTTTATTTTTTATTTTTTTAAGGTTGTAAGGGTATCATTAAACCCCTTGGTAAATTTGGAAAAGGAAGGCAGAAAAATCTGTGAAATCCCTTGAATCAGTTTACCTCTCTCATCATACATTTTGAGCACCTCTGCAATAGATGGTCCCTAAGCTAACTCTCTGGTACAGGAGAATTCAGGATTTCAGTTTTAACATCATCTGGAAAGTTTGGAATACACAACCAAGTAAACCTCATCATGACAATTCCAGTGGCCACAACCCTAGAAATGGCATTAGCAGAATCATAAGCACATTTTAAACAGGGGGTAGCTAATTAAGAGAAACAATTAAGTTACACAAATAAATATTTTCTTCAGAAGAAGAAAGAGATGTCATAATACTCCTCATGTTCTCAAAAGAGGCAAGCATAAACTTTAACATGTTCTTGACAGTTGAGAATTCAAGAATGAAGTGTTGCAAAAGGATATCATTTTCCTAAATCTATCAAAAAACCTTCCCTTCTTTGTCCTAAAAAACATTTTCCCAACTCAAAATGAGAGGAATGTTATTAATCAGATGTTTAGCAGCAGCTGAATTTACTAGAACAATAGCTGCTAGGTCTGATCTGAGATCATTATATAAAAACTTAGAAGATTGAGGAACTTTATACAAGCTATCTGCTTTCTTTGGGACAGCAGTCAGGTTGTTAGGCAAATTACCCATTGTGAAAGGACAGGAGGAAATGGAGTAATTTCAGGAAAATCCAGTTGCAATGAATCATAATAATTCTTTAAGGACTATAGAATGTCATTATGTTCCCAGTGAAACAACTGATTCATTCTGGAAATAGTTTCAGAACTAGAGACTCATTCAAAGGGAATGGCAAAAGCCATACTCTCCTCTGAACCTGAATCAGAAATCTGAGACGACAAAATAGAATAGCCGTTGAAGCGGTGTGCTGATCAGTTATGTCTGGTACTGGAAGACATCTTCAGCTCATCCCTTGCTATGGAGAAAGTTCCCTCACATTTCAAGGAAACAAGTATTGTCCCACTTACAAAGAAACCCAACTCTACCTGCCTCAATGACTTCAGACCGGTCACCTTAACCTCAGACATCATGAAGTGCTTTGAGAGGATTGTGAAGAATCATCTATCTGAGGGTCTGCCTACATCATTTGATCCGCTCCAGTTTGCATACCATTAGTGGTGCAATGAACATAACTACAGGGATGAGGTGAACACTTTGACTACCTGGTGTGATAGGAACAATCTGGATTTGAATGTTAATAAGACCAAAGAAATGATTAGGGACTTCATGAGAGAGGCAACAGTTCACCAACAACTCACTATCAATGGGGAGTAGTAGAGAAAGTTAAAACAGCCAAGTTCCTGGGCCGTCATGTCTCAGATGACCTCCCCTGGACTGTTAATACCAACCATATGATCAAGAAGGCTGAACAGAGGCTTCAACGCCTGAGAAAGCTCAAAAAGGCCAGGCTCCCACTGTCTGCTCTTACCACTTTTTACAGGGGAGCTATTGAGAGCATCCTCACTAGCAACTTCATAACATGGTTTGGCAACTGCACAGTTGCTGAGAAGAAGAAACTACAGAGTGTGGTGAGGGTGGCTGAGAAAATCTTGGGTCCAAACCTCCCTACTATTCAGGAGCTTTTCTTTACAAGAGCAAGAAAGAGAACACACAAAATACTAGCTGATTCGACTCATCTGGCCCACAACTGGTTCTCACAACTTGTGTATTGAAGGAGGTACCGCAGCTTCTGCTGTAGGACTACCGGATTCAGGAACAGTTTGTATCCTACAGCTGTGAAACTTATTAATGTAGACACCAACCATAATACCTGATGCATCTAAATTGCTTTTTTTCATTTAATCCTGCTGCTCTGAGCAATTACCGCCAGTATTGCTATTATGCAATATGATGGCTGTACTGAGTCACGTCTAAGGTTAACAAGTGTGATATGGTAACTAAACAGCTGCTATTCACTAGTCTCTGTCTATTCTCTATCTTAACGATGCAAGGGTTTGGTGGTAGGTATTTATTATTTATCATTGGACAGTGGGTATTGAGTGTGTTTATATAATGTGAACTATTTCTTACATGTCATACGTGTTATTTTCTTTCTTATGTTATTCTCAGATTCCGCTTTATCTATGTTATTCGCACTGCATTTCTCTTGTGAGCTGACATTTGTAATTTTATTTAGGCTGCACTTATGGAATCCTAAATGACAATATAGTTTATTTGACTCATTGAATAGAATCTGTCCAGTCACAATCAATTTATGGTTCAAATTCATAAACCTGTTTAGAAAATGAAGAATCCCTTTTTCTCTTACCAAAAACAGAAGAACTTGAACAGTCAAGAGCCTGAACTAAACCCAATAAGTTACTCCTGTGAATGAGACAGGAGAATATATATATCTAAGCTTCTGGGTCTTTTTGATGAGAATTACTGAAAAAGCAGATCCACGTTTGCAAGAAAAAAAAACTCCTATGGATAGTTATAATAGTTTGGGTAGGCAGAGATGAATTCAATGTCCCTTCTCCAAGGACCAACAAAAGTTGCTCTCCCTTGCTCAACAGGGGCACTCCAACAGTTGCAAAGGTGTCTAATCCACAGTCCATGGAGGCTGCAGGGACTACAATAGAGGGAGTCAAGGAAAAAGCTGAATGATCAGAGGAACCAGAAATGGACACAGCAATGCACCCATCTGTGGCTGAGGATCTTTAGCAGCTTGCTGTGGTGGCAAAAAGTATTTACTAATTTTCTTCTTTTTGTGACTGGAAAAGGAAGAACTGGGGAACCTGTAGGTTGGTCCATGGTTAAGCTGAAAAAATGCCTGATTTCTGAGGAATAAAACAGGTAAGTAGTAAAAAAAAGTAAATGTTTCTCAAACAACATAGTAAAAAACACTTTAAACATTTATTCCAGCCCCAAAAGTAATTATATAAAATGTTTATTTCAAAAAGTAGTTTTAAATTAGTCAAAGAAATTATTGTGGAAGAAGGATAATCTCATAGAATAAGAAGAGGAGCAATTGTGTGCAAACAGGAAAATAATAAAGAGTATTTAGATTATCTGTATGAGTTTAGAAAAGTTGCTATTAAGCAAGTATTTTTGATAACTCCAGAGTACAAATACTCTTTGCAAAATGACTTGGGTAACAGAAGACAGAAAGGACTGTTGACAAACTTAGGGAGCCTATGACAAGGAAAATAGCCAGAAATCCTCTACAGGCATTAGCATTATTTCTGAAATTCTATGGACATTTGAATAGTGTTGAGGAAGGGGGAAATAAGCAAAGGCACAAATGGAAATATTTATAAAAGACTTAATTATACCAAGGTTAGAGGAAGATGAGGCTCATGAATTAATAGCTAATATAGGAAGGGATGAGATACAAATGATAAAGTATAATAAGGCAGCAGGAAAATCTCCACAAAACATGACATTCCTGTGTAAATTTGGAATTTAGGAGGGAAGAAAGGGGTCAAGATCTGGAAGCTTTTGTTTAGCAATATTTTAAAAGGGGGAAGAGTACCAGCATTTAGGAAGAAAGCTTTGGTGGCTCTGTCAGCCAAAGACAGTAAAGACCATCAGACCCAATTACATACAGACCAATTTCAATTTAAAACCACAATTATAAAATGTTTATGTCTATACTATCTGAAGGAATGACAATGGCATTGCCAAAAGTGATAGATATGGATCACTGTGGTTTTGCACGGGTGCTTCAAACATTTGACAATCTCCAACAATGTAGTCCAAGGAACCCGACACTTACTAACCAACACAAGACCAAAAGTGTTCCCAGGACAAAACCACGATCCAATACAGTACACAATATCTCCTTTTATTTTTTTTTTGAATAAAATGGTTGCGCTCTTCATCTACTGATTTCACCTGATGAAATCTACGCTGAGTAGATGAAAGCGCCAACCATTTTTTTGTGTCAAAAAAAAAAGAGATAGATATTGTGTACTTTGGGATGGTTTTGTCCAAACATTTGACAATATTAATGGAACAATTGCCATAGTCAAGGATTCATAAACCTGTATCAACACTAAATTGTCCTTTGATCACCAGATACCCACTATTGTTAAGAAGTCCTGTTTCATCTCACAGCTTCTATCTAAACGTATGACATCTAGGCTAGTGATGCAATCACTTCAACTGTACTCGGCAATCATTAAGTTGATCATTGAGTATAATGCCTCTTTCAGAATGTACTTGTCCAAATCCTTATCACAGCTGGAATGGCCACAATGCTTCCTTAATAAGAAAATTCCTCACTAAGAAAATCAAGGGCTTAAATCATAAAAATTAGGCAGACCATCTCACAGCCTTGTCCTTCTTCTAGGTATCAGTAACACCCTTTGCTAGTGGAGTCTGTATCCCAAGCCTCCCCAGGCAATTAAGAAGGAAGAACACAAAAACTTAAATAGAGATATGTCAGCAGTCCTGAAAAGGACGTTTGGTACTTGCCCTCTGCTCTTCTGAAACGTTAGTTGATTGAAGATATCATGAGTGCTTTCTCCCACTATCAGTTACCACTGCCTCATTGATGATAGATATACATTAGTGATACTGTCAGGCATGTAATTCATATTGCCATGTATATGGCATAATGAATGCCTACAGATGTCCTTCACTTTGAGTATTTCTTACCTGGTGCAAATAGAGCCTTTGTGTTCACTGAGACAGAGCTGTAGCCAGACTAGTTCATTTGGTACCATGGATTCTTCCCCTTACGGGCACGCCCCTCATCCCTGAAAGTTAACTTGAGGAAAAAAATATTTCTGTGCTGCAACTGTAGCAGCAAACAACTAGCACACACTCAGCAATGAGAATACAGGATTGGAATTCACTTAGGAAGCTGCAGTATTCTTCTTTCTTATAAATTAATGGTACTTCTGCACTTGCCTTCCATTAGACCCCATTGATTATTCCCCTTAACAGCTTGCACTTGGGATGACCACCTCCTTGCCCCATCCTAGTTATGGGTGCCATTTATCACAGAAACTCTGAGACCTGCTCCCCCAACAAAAATGAAATATTACCTTTAGTCACTGGATTCTCTTCCTTCAAACTGACCCTTCAGCTTCCACATTAGTAATCCATCCCAGACAGCTGGCATTATGGATACAATCTGCTTTACTGTGCCATAGGGATGACCTAGCAATACATTTTTCAGATTCCTCCATGTTATAATAGCACAGTATGTTAAACTGTGTGTCATGCATCTCTTAGTGGTTAATGGCAACTCAGTTTTAAATAAATATAAATATACTAAGACTCATGCAATTAGAGAATCATTTTGTTTTATTCAATTTATAGAGGTGCTGAGGGCTGCTGTTTGCACTATGCCAAATCACTTTTTCTAGAAAATTAATAATATCTGTAATACCTTTTTTAGTTTATTAATGTTGTGATCTCCTGTTTTCTGTGCATATCCCTGGTGTCACTACATTTGGTGACAAATCTTCAACTTCAAGAACTTTGAATTGCCCTTTGTTTCTCTCTGCAAATTGGTCACAACTGATTCTGTTTGTCTAACAAAAGTGGCCATGTAGAAAATGAATTTTTAGCATGTTTTGACTCTTACTCAGAGTTAGCACATCACAAAGTAATGCCAAAGTATTTCATTTTGTCGACCCAATCTCTGACTATAAACTGTCACTGACAGCAGTGTAACCATTGAAAACATTCAGCCTTCTTGTGAATGCCTGGCAGCATATTTAAGTAACTTCTTGTTGATAGCTGAAGTGACTGAACAAGTAAACTATGATTCATGCCATCAGCTACATCATGAGACATATGTTAAAGGGGGGCTAATGAGATCACCATATTGAGAAAATTCGCTTATACAGGAAATGCAAATATATTTTGGGTAAGTGTAAACAACTACAGCCATAATGAACCTTTACAATAAATGACTCTGGTACAAATTAACTGCACTGTTACTCACCATACTTGATCCACAGGCATGTTTGCATTTAACACATTTTTCTTATTTGAAATGCAGTAACCTCATTTGCTGCCTCCACACTGACTGCATATTTACACAGCTGGTACTCATTCTGGAAAGGTCTGCAGTTTAAACTGATGACTCTTTCTTACTGGCTACTCTTTGGACTGTCCAAATAGCTTTAAGGTAGGCTTGTATAAATACTTTTATCAAGTGCATTAGCAAACACAAATAACTGGCATGGGAACATTCAGAAACACAGACTGCTTTTAGCCAAAGCAAAATAAAATACACAGTGAAGTATTCCAACAGTTCTGTCTTCTTCATAATCTTTATTGTTGTAATTCTTCTGTATTAGTAATATAAGGACGGATAAAAAGACAGACATAGAAAACTGGAGGAGCAGCTTGCTGTTAGCAATCACAAAAGACCCTGGACTGATTTACAAAGATGAGTAATTAGTCAGTTTGGCAAGTAAACAGTAATAACCAGTAAAGTAGGCATTATCAAGGAATAAACTTACACCCAGAGATGTGACCTGAAGGTGGAGTTCTTTCCCACTCCTGAAGGGGTATTAATTCCTAGACATGCTCACCCTGAAGGACATTATTGCACTTAGAGAACTGGCTACCTCTTAAATTATTTTGTATTTTTTGTGTTACTATATACTTTAATATTATGATGTAAAGTAATTCCTCTGCTTAATATTTCAAAACTAATTTTAAACTTGGTGTAACATATGCAGTTGTTTTTGTTGGAGGAAGTATTTTACATTTTTACAACCAAAATATAAGTTATGTAAGTATTTAATGTCTACACACACACACACACACACACACACACACACACACACACACACACACACACACACACACACACACACACACACACATTTAGAACCAGAGACGGACATTCAGACACATATACATAGAAACAATGGCCCCCATACACACACTAGCCCAGCAGTTACTGCCACATTGTTGAGTGAATGCATCTCAGGTGTTTCACTGTGCAACCCATTGTCCTCCTCATGCCTCTTAACTGTCCCTGCTTTGCTTGTAATTCAGTAAGGATTATAGTCAGTTAATAATCCCAGATTTTAGAGGTTCATACTTATTGTTTAGGCACTGTATGCTGATGGGTTGCCTCTGTTTCTCATGCTGTCTGCCTTTATCTCTCAAGCATGCATAATATACATATATATATATATATATATATATATATATATATATATATATGGGTCTACTGCTTTTCATCGAATACCACGTATTTGAAAAAGAGCAGTAGACCACTCAGTTACACGAAAGTGCACTTATTCGAAAGTGCATTTTCGCGAACTCAGCTTCTACAAATGGATCGCACCACAGTGGAGGACAGCAGGAAAACATGCTATGTCCTCCACTGTGGTGCGGTACTTACGGACTTTAGGGTTAGGGCATGGGTCATGGTAAGGGGATAGCTAGTAGGGCTATTCCCTTACCATGACCCGTGCCCTAACCCTAAGGTCTGTGACTACCACACCACAGTGGAGGATAGCCTGTCCTACTAGCTATCCCCTTACCATGACCCGTGCCCTAACCCTAAGGTCCGTAACTACTGCACTAAAGTCAATAGTAGCCTGTTCGCTGAAGCGGGTTTCGCGAAAGTGCACTTTCAAGTGCACTTTTGCGTAACCCAGGGTCTACTGTGTGAATTTGAAGAAGTGTATTTTCGAACTTATACAGTAGACCTATATATATATATATATATATATATATATATATATATATATATATATATATATATATATACACACATACATATATACATACATATACACACACACACACACACACACACACACACACACACACACACACACACACACACACACACCTTGTTTTTCTTTAATTTTATCAAAAAATCATTCATTATCTTTGTAGTGTTAATTATGTGCAAAGACAAAGCAGTGGCTTGGTGACAATATGTTTGTTTAGAAATCTTTTCAGACTATGTCTTTCACAAAATGTTGTAAAATTCAAGTTTCATTCCTACATAAGGCAGGTTTCCTATGGATTGAGCAGATCTTAAAATGATTCCTTTAGTTATATTTACTTTTTTTTAATTACTTTTGCTAAACACCAGTCCCTTGTTTAGTGATAGTAAAAAGATGGCATCCATTTGCTTTTTTCTATCTGAGCTTCACAGCATCTTAATATGCTATTGTGAAGTAGCAAACTTTATTGGGCACTACCTATACATTAACACCCTTTTGGAGAATCTTGTTCTTCAGTCGGGGTAAAGATGTATGCTGTGCTCATTCTCTGAAGGATATTAAAATATATGACAACTTAGTGCAACATTGCCTTGCCCATTTCCATGTTACCTCTCACTTGCAACCTGACATGCAAATGATGTTAGGTAGTGTGGGCATCTGTGTGTGTGTGTGTGTGTGTGTGTGTGTGTGTGTGTGTGTGTGTGTGTGTGTGTGGTACAGATAGTCCCAAGGATGGGACAATTTTCAGGCATTAAATAAATCTGAATAAATGACTGAGAATTAATACATTGTGCTAGTTGCACTTAGGAGCTACCAGATGTATATGTCTAATTGGCAAGTTTGAACTCCATCCCATCACTTTACTTGCCAATCAGTGCACAGTCACATATAAGTCTAAGCACTGTATCAGTGTATTTCTGGATCATGTACACACACGGACACACACACACACACACACACACACACACACACACACACACACACACACACACACACACACACACACACACTTCATGCTAAGTTCAAGCAGATGGTGCTTTTCGACAAACTGCCTGCACTAAGAAGCCAGTTATTTTAGAATACTTGCTGATAAAGTTTCCTTTTTTGTTTAGTTGTCTGATCAAGTCTGTCTCTTTGTGATCTCAAAGACTTTAGCACACTTTGTCTATCACTTAGCCATAAATAATGCTTGTGATAATATGTAAGGTTTTATGGATCTGGTCCACCATTGTGCAGTGATGTTTCTATCAATATAACAACAATAACCTCCTCATAGACACCTACTCTATTCTGACCCTGTTCCTGAACAATATTTAAGATAATTTGAGCTGTAGTACAATATTAGCTTTCTATTGAAATGCAGAGACTCACAATGCCAATGTCCAAATTGCAGATAAAAAAGACCACAAATATAGGAGGAGTGAATATCAAGTATTGCTTTTCACCTTTAACCTTATTTTTTTTGCAAGGGTCAAACTCCCCTGTGCTGCTAATGTGTAGGCAAGCCCCCCCACACGCCCTGAACTTATATATACCAACTTAGAAGTCACCATACCTTAGAGAAAAGAAAATAGTTTGAGAAATGGCAATCTTGGACTTGGTATATGTAAGTTCTGGATTTTCAGTCATTCAGTCTCCACATTCTGGGAATGAGTGTTGCAAGTCCTGACAATTGTGGAGAACACAAAATCTGATAATCAGTAACACTTAATCTATGGTTATTAAATTAAATTCCATTTTCATGAACTGAAACTTCAGGAATTATATCAGTGTTTAAGTATAATTTATGGTTACTACTGTCACTCTATTGTAATTCTTAGTTCATATATATCTTTATCTATATCTATATATGTGTCTATTGAAAAAGGACGACTGACCCAAATGTTGATGTTCACAAGATCTACAACAAAAACGTCAGCTTTGCAAATGTCGATGTGCTACTATGTATGTGCTAATCAAAAATCTCTGAGCATGCAAAACAATCTTTAAGGAACAAAGTAAAATACTGTTTTTTTTGAAGGGGGCAAGCCCCCCCACACTCCCCATGTGGGGTGCTGTGCCCCCCACACCACCTGCTAATTAAATATACTAACACTGAGATCGCAGATTCTCAGAGAAATAGCATATTTCACTACGCCAAGAATTCTGCAATCTCACACATCTGTGAAGTTGACTACATTTTGTTGACTAAACAGATGTCACCCAAATGGGGATTCATCCATATTCAGTTTCCCCATATATATAATATCTGTGTAGGTGTCTATCAGTTGATTGAGTTTTCAGAAACTTGAACTCCATATGGTTCAGATCAAATGATCGAGTTTTGGAAAACTTGAAGCTTTTGAATGAAGATCACTGTACAGCGAGGATCTGGAAATTAACCCTTTTCCTCACTGTAGTGCGATCTCAGAGTTGGTATATATAATTTGCAGGGGGTGTGGAAAAAAGGTAGATTTTTGTGGGGTTTTTTTTTTTTTTTGATATTTGAATGTTCAAATTTTCAGGAACTCTATCATATGGTTTCTTCGATATTTTTTTGAGTTTCCGAAAAGTTGATAATCTGACATAGACACACACACACATACATATATATATATATATATATATATATATATATATATATATATATATATATATATATATATATATATATATATATATATATATATATATATATATATATATATATATATATATATATATATATATATATTTATATATATATATATATATATATATATATATATATATATATATATATATATATATATATATATATATATGCATTTTACTATCAAATATTTGAAACTTACCTTATCATCAGCCATTTGCTCGAGGGTCTAGGTGCAAAAGTTTACAACTTATTGTGGAAATCCCATCGCTTCCAAAACATCGACATGTAGCTTCCAATCATGGTTTTGAGTGTTTCTGTTTACAATTGGATTGCACTACAGTGGGGATCGGGAAAAAATACCCTTTTCCTCACTGTAATGCAATTTTGGAGTTGGAATTTATAATCAACAGGGGGTGTGGGGGCCCCCCTGCAAAACGTGTGTGTAGGACATCTCCGGACATCAAGGTAAGTTATGTAATGTCGATAATGACAACTTTGACATTATTGACATTACCACATTCAGTGGTGTGAGGAAACAATGTGGTTATTTTCATTGATTCAGTTTGAGTAAGTCATTACTCAAACTAGCGATTATCAGAATTTTGATAATAAACCTATATATACATGTGTGTGTATATATGTATATATATATATATATATATATATATATATATATATATATATATATATATAAAGTAAGTCATTGGCAATCAGGAGCCATGTAGCTGAAATGTCCTTAAATGGCTACTGACATATTTTTATTTATTTTATTTTACTTTATCCTTTGTTGACTCAGTTAACCCCACTAGGCTACTGCATCCCCACACCCCCTCCTAATTATATAGTCAAACTCTGAGATTTCACAATACTAGGGAAAGGGCATAGTCTCATATCTGGTAAGGAGATGATCTTGCAGTATATTTAATCAGCTGTTTTGCCAAAATGTGTTGACAAAACTGTTGTCGACTGTACTGACAGTCCATGTAAGAGATGCCTACCATATACTTTTTCTTTCTTTCTTTCTTTCTTTCTTTCTTTCTTTCTTTCTTTCTTTCTTTCACATTTGTTTATCAGGAAATTCCATCTGGATTGTTGTCCATTTTCAGAAAAAGCATGGGGAAAAAAGCTCTAAATAGTTAGCAAACATGATATCAGAGAAATATATACATGATTAGAGATCAGTGGAATTTAACATCAGCTAAGAAACAAACAGTAATCCAGCTTTGGTATATGCAGTAATTGGACTATAACAAATGATAGAGTTTAAACATCGTCTATTAGTAAAGCATATATTATAGGACTATTTTGGGTACTTTTCTGTTAACTGGGCAACAGCTTTCTGGGCCTGGATATGCGTTAACGGAAATAAACCGATATGTAATATACGTTAAATTATTAATTTTGTTTGTGATGTCAGAAACAGGTCAGTTATCCTGGTGAAATGTTTTCAAACAAACGCACACATTTCTGTCAAAGGAAAAAACTTCAAAGACCAATTCACATAAGGTTCAAGCAAAGCACCCTTTATTACTTGCAGCAAGGAGACAAAACATGTAGGCACAAGGTTTGTCTGATTTTCTGGTGATCAGTATGTTATTCTTATACAGTTCTTCTTCATGCTACACAGAAATTGTTACTATTCTATTGCTGACGTAGTCGGATACAGCTTTTTGTATGTTCTACAGAAAATGTTGCTAAACTTATTGCTGACTAGTCAAGATTATTCTCTAGCTTGCAAAACATTTTGAGAAAAACAACCTGGCCTTGGGCTTATTTTAGCCCATCTCAATCATTTCATTTCTTCAATTGTGCAGTTCTAATACATGTGTTACATTTTGTCTAGATTCATGGTACATTTCTAGCTGTGGTGCAAGTAGTGCTGACTATGGTTTATACTTTCAAGCATCTATTGTGTTCCTTATCAAAGCTTCTAGCAGTTGTGTACTTTCTCATGGCATAAGCAGAAAATCAATAATTCTTTGTTAAGTCTCATGACACTAGTAGAAATGAATTACTTCTTGTTATTTGCTGACATTAGCAGAAAACAGAATGCTTCTTGTTAAGTTTCTAATAGCTGTGCAGATTCATGCAGTGTGAATAGAATAAATGTATTAACCCTTTTAAACCTCGAATGCTTAGTGCATACATATTACTATTACATATTTTTCTAACATTTCCCCTCCTTTTAATACTTTTATTCTACTTTCAAGATAAGCATAAACAGTTTTTTCTTCCCCTATCCTTTTCCTGCTCAGGATTTGCAGTTAAGAGAGTCATTCAGTTTAAGCTCATGAAAGCATTTTTAGTTTTTTAGTGATTCAAGTTCAACGTCTTGGTATAAGTTTTCGGAAACTGAAATGTCTATTAATCTTTTAATCAGCAGCACACACATACCACCAGTAGGATTATTCCTACACAGATGGCAATCAGGATGTTCATCAAGACACTGCCCCACCTCCCAAACAATTTCTGGAAAATGTCCGTCAATGGATTTGGTCCTGGTTTGGTCATAGCTGACACCTGCTGAATTACCTCGAGATGGTTGTCTATCTCGTGCTTGTGGTCAGGAATATACGAACAGCACTCCTCCTGGATTAAAGCGCATGAACCTCCTCTCGCCGCTAGGGTGAAGTCAAGAGCCATGCGATTTTGAAGCACTACAGTTCTCATGGCATTCAGTTCATCAGTCGCCAACTCTAGGGCAGTAAAGGTTGCATTACTCATTACTTCAAGAAGCTTAGACAATTTTCTCAGTTCCCAGATTGATTTTGTTGCTCCATATGATGGCATTACACCTGCCCATGATATAACAGTATCACTCAAGTCCATGTGTGTCAGTCCATCACCGCTTCTGATGTCTCGGTTTGTTTTCTATCTGAAACAGAATTCAACTGCAACAGATGTTTAGAATTCAACAACTTTTTCATATATTCAGCTAGCGTAAAATCAATTTCCTGGTCTGATGACATGAGAAATTTCCACTGGGGTGTGTAATAAGCCCTTCCAAATAATTTTTCAAAAGGAGTCAATTATTTTGCTGTAGGAACAGTTCTCATGCTCAGCAGTGCCAGGGGCAAACAGTATAACCAGTTTTTCCCTGTCTCAGCTATTAATTTTCTCAGCTTGTTTTTTAGAATACCATTATGCCTTTCAACTAGCCCTGCAGATTGTGGATGGTATGCACAATGATTTTTTAAAGAAATACCAAAATGCTTACTCAACTGCTGTATGGTATGATTTACAAAATGTGTACCATTGTCACTGTAGATTCTTTCCAGAATAGCGAATCTGGGAATGATTTCTTTGACAAGAACTTTTGCCACCGTGGCTGCATCTGGATTTTTAGTTGGAAAGGCTTCCACCCATCTGGAAAACATATCTTCAATGACAAGACAATACTTCTTATTTTCAAATTTGTTCAGTTCTATGAAATCCATACAGATAGTGTGAAATGGATATGGTGGTGTAGGGAAACTCCCTTGCTTGGGTTTTATCACCCCTTGTGCATGATGTTTGTTGCAAATCTGACACATCAAACAAAATTTTTTAGAGTAGTTTGTAAATCCATACTCTGTGAACACCTGGTTCACCAGCTGTACTATCCCCCCTGTTGAGACATGGCTCTGCCCATGGCTCAACAAAGCTGCATATCGGAACAAATTAGAGGGTAGTATCAGTTTTCCCTCTCTAGAGATGTACAGCCCCTTTTTGAGGATTGCGCCTCGTTTTATCCATCGTTGTTTTTCAGCTTGCATAGCAAGTGTCTGCATTGTTTTTAACATTTCTAAATCTAAAATCTCAGAGGGTTGTAATTCCTCATTTAAAAGAAATACTTCTATGGCTGCTTGTTTAGCAGCTGTATCATCTCTCACATTACCTTTTGAAATTCTATCTTGTTGCTTGGTATGAGCTGTGCATTTACAAATGGCTACTTTCTGAGGTAACTGAATAGATTCTAAGAGATCTAAAATAAACTGTGCATGATTTATAGGTTAGCCAGTAGATGTTATAATTCCCCGGTTTTTCCACTGTTGCGCAAAAACATGTACAGTAGAAAAAGCGTACTGGCTATCAGTAAAGATGTTTACACATTTACCCTTTGCTAAGGTACATGCTCGTGTCAGAGCAATCAATTCTGCTGCCTGTGCAGATAAGTTGTGTGGTAAAGGCTTTGCTTCTATAATCCCAGTATCAGAGACTACTGCATATCCTACTAGGTTCTGTCCTGCAGGACCCCTCTTGCACGAACCATCCACGTAGTATGTCACTTTGGCATCATCCAAAGGGATATCTGTGAGATCTTTTCTAGGTAGTGTCTTTTGCTCAATTACCTGCAAGCAGCTGTGTGGTGTGCCATCTGCAGGGGTCGGGAGCAGAGTTGAAAGGTTTAAAGTCGTGCATCATTCAATTGTCATATGAGGTTGGCTCAACAATATAGTCATACAGGAAAGATTCCTAGCAGGGGAAAGATATGCTACCTTTTCTTGTAGTAAAATAATCGCGACTGCATGAGGTACTCTCAAAGTGAGAGGGTGGAACAAGACTACTGATACCGAAGCCTGTACTGCCATTGCAGCTGCAACTACTGCTTGTACACAGTGAGGTAAGGACCGTGCCACTGGGTCTAGTTGTGATGAATAGTAAGCAATGGGGCGTTGCTTATCCCCATGCTGTTGTGTCAATACTGATGTCATGTAACCCTGCTTACAATCTACAGTTTGGAAAAAACATTTATGATAGTTTGGCAATCCCAGAACTAATGAGGACGCTATTAACTGCTTTAATTTACAGAAGGCAGATTCTGCCTCTGGTGTCCATTGTAATAAATCCTGTGCTGCCATAGGCTTTTTGTATATAAGGTCAGTCAGAGGTGCAGATTCCTAGTCATAGTTTGGAATCCAGCTCCGGCAAAAATTAGTTGTACCCAGGAAGGACATCATTTCCTTCTTGGCAGTGGGTTTTGGTGCTTGCAAAATTGCTATTTTTCTGTCCTCATCTAATGTTCTACCTTCCTTAGATATTACATATCCCAGGTATTTGACTTGTTTTTTCCAAAGCTGCAGTTTACTTTTATTTACTTTATGTCCTCCAGTGGCTAAAAATCATAGAAGTGCTATGCTATCTTCTCTACAATCCTGCTGGGTGGGGGTTGCCAGCAAGATGTCATCAACATAAAGTAAAATCTGACTGCCTCTTGGTGGGGTGAATCCCGCCAAGTTGCTTGCCATTTCTTGTGAGAATATTGTTGGACTTTCACAATATTCCTGTGGTAGTCGCGTATATGTGTACCTTTTTCCCTGAAATGTGAATGCAAACCAATACTGGCTGTCAGGGTGTATCGGTATCGAAAAGAACGCATTGCTGATGTCTACCACAGAAAAATACTTTTGTTGAGGTTTTAAATCATTCAACAAGGTGTGTGGGTCTGGCACTGTGGGTGCCCTTGATATTACCATGTCATTTACAGCTTGTAAGTCCTGGACCATACGTCATTCTCCGTTGGCTTTTTTAACTGGAAATTGGGGTGTGTTACATGGTGAATCGGGAGATTCTACCAGTATTCCCCCTTTAAGTAAGGCTGCTATGATAGGTTTTATCCCTGCCTCTGCATCTTTTCTTAAGGGATACTGTCTTTTTTGTGGTCTAAATGCTGATTTTGGCCTGATAGTAACTGGTCCTGCTGTACGAATAAGTCCTACATCTGATTTCCCTGATGACCAGAGAGTCTCTGGTATGTCTCGTAAGGCATTCTCTTCCTCCTTTAATAGGAGTGTCAATCAGCTGCCTTTGCTAGACTGCAAGTGCACAGCTGGGTTGGTCTGAGTTATCCAATTCAACTTCTGTACTTGTATTCCTTGTTCTGACAGTTCTAGTTCTGTCTGTTTCTCCCATCTCGTGACTTTTTCTCCTAGGTCTGCCCATTCTATATTTCTGTTTTTGGTTAAGCTAACATGTGGTAATCGATTAGATTTATAAAGTTCAAAGAACTCCTGGGGCAACGAACAGCTGGCTACACTGTTCCCTTCTGTGTCCCAGTACAGGTTACGTAATATTACTCTGTTTGCATGATTATTAAACAATGCTTGCTCATATTCTTTATCAGGTCCTGGTGTGTTACAGTAATACAGGGTACAGTGCAACAGGCATTGCTTATCAATGTCAAAGGAGGGGAACTTGCTGATGGCTACATTCATTAACTCCTCGGTCACAGTCCCTGGACCAGTCGTAACCAAGTCCTGGCTGTACCAGTAAAACATTTCACCCTCCGATTGCACTGCAAAGGTATCCATTTGTCACTATGCTTCCATACCCTGCATAGTTGGGACTACTGCGATACCAAATAGCTGCATAAGGTCTCTGCTCAAGACGTTCACTGGGCATTTTGCAGAAACTACAATTTTGCTTCTTTGTGTTAATCCTGAAACAGGATCAGTTATCACAATGTCATGGGAGAGAGGCTCCCAATACAGCTGTCCATTAGCTGCTTTGACCAGTATATAATCAGGTGACTCTGTGTTTTCTGGCAGTTTGGAGGGATGTATCAGGGTACGCAATGCCCCTGAGTCACACAAGAATTTGACTTCCCTCCCTTCTACCAAAAGTGTAACTTCTGGTTTTGTGTCTGACAAATAGAGCTCCAAGCTCAATAAAGCTAGGTCTAATATCTCGTTTTCTTCATTGTCACTTAGTTCTTGCACTTCCTCTACTCCTTCTATCATGTTCTCATTTGTCCTTTCTTCACTAGCCCTTTCTAGTGATTCCTGACTACCATACAGTCAGTCCTCACCCTCCTTATCTTCTGTTGTTGCCTTCTTGTTTTTCTTGCAATCCCTTGCCAAATGTCCCTTTTTACTGCATTTAAAACATTCTCCCCTTTTCTTCTGCCCATCAAAGTCCTCTGATCATTGATCAGATTGTTTGTTTCCCTGCGCGTTTTTTCTTGCCTTTTTTCCCAGTTTGCACTACATAAACATCTGCTCCATCTTCTACAGAAAATACTTGAGCTTTCTTTTTCTTTTTGCAATTAAAATGCCTTTCGGTATGCCTAGCATATTCAAGTAGTGATTGTAATCTAATTGTACGATGGTCTACCATGTGTTTTGTAATAAAACTGCTTAAAGGCGTGCTACTGCCTTTTAAAAATGCATTCTTTAACTGCTGTTCATATGGGGAATCTTGTGTTTGATCTTCAGGAACCTGCATTCCACAGTGGTTATTAAAACATTCTAACAATCTGGCATAATACCGGTCAATTGTTTCACCTTCTTGTTGGATGCATTGATTAATGCAAGTCCAGTCTGCCCTAGGTTTCCATTTTTCAGAGATGCGGTCTCTCAGACCTTTTACTCTGTTGTGTAATTCTGCGCTGCTATGTGGGAGGGGTCTTTGTGCAGCATCACGGAGATTCCAATTTCCACTAATCATGTACCAATCTGGCCCTACAATCTGTCTAACTACCTTTTCTATCTCTTCTCCATTTAGATTATAACTCAGCCTCATTCCTTGTAAATCTTCTGAGAATTTTCCAAAATTAACTTTTGGATGGGGGATTCCCTCAGTGGCTTTCCGGATGTCTTCCGGAGTCCAAGGTCTATACACTAAAATAGTTGGGTCCTGATTATCTTGACCTGCCTCAGGATTGGGTACTTCTATAAGTGGGCATATTTCTTCTTCACTCATAGATCGTGAATTCCTAACCATTTGATATAACTCAATGCCTTCATTTGAGTTACCTGCTCTTGTTCGACACCTGGTCTCGATGGGATCTCCAATATACGGTTTTATTTTTATAATGCTTCTTTCTTCAGTGACCACAGGATATCGTGGGGGTGGACTAACCTGTTCACTTGCTTCATATTCTGGTAAGGGAGGCGGAGGTACTGATGCTATTACTAAGTTATTATCCTCCTTATCTAAAAACATTGTTTTTAAATCTTTGCTTTTTTGTTCCCTACGGTTTACTTCCTCAAGCCACCTGTGTGCCTGAGGAATTCCTAATCGACGTTGTTTTTTTACCCGGCCTTTGGAATCGGTTTTGAGCTGTTTGATAAGTTTGATAAGCGAGGATTTTTCTAAGTTTCCGTTGAATTTGTATTTCTTAACCCATTTTGAATAATATCTAACATTGTCGGCGCGCTGCGACTTCATGTATTTTGCATCTTCTGTTAACGGTGGAGTTTGGGGGCTTTTTATGCAATTATTACCCATTTTATTCTACCCTTTGATTGTTACATAACTTCTCTTATTTTTTAATGTGGTACCATGGATTTTGTTATAGTCTCTTCAGAATGACTGCCTACTTATTCTGTTTCTCCTGATCTATGACAAGACAGTAATCTTTCTTGTCCCTGACTTGCAAAAATGCAGTCTGACAAAAACAATACACATCTAGTCCCTGATCTAAAAGAAAAACAGAAAAAAGTAGATTCGCCTTACCTGATTGATCACTGCTTCGTGGAGACCCGTCCTTCAGTCACAGATCAAAAAGTGGCTGGCCTCTTTTGAACGACAATTCAGTCGGAGGACTTTTCATATAAGAAGAACCAATTTGGTTTCTTCCCCGTACGGTTTCAACCACCTGGCCGTCTGATCCGAGGTGAAGAGAGGGCTCCGGCTCGAAGGACCAATCTGTCAAAGGAAAAAAACTTCAAAGACCAATTCACATAAGGTTCAAGCAAGGCACCCTTTATTACTTGCAGCAAGGAGACAAAACATGTAGGCACAAGGTTTGTCTGATTTTCTGGTGATCAGTATGTTATTTTTATACAGTTCTTCATGCTACACAGAAATTGTTACTGTTCTATTGCTGATGTAGTTGGATACAGCTTTCTGTATGTTCTACAGAAAATGTTGCTAGACTTATTGCTGACTAGTCAAGATTATTCTCTAGCTTGCAAAACATTTTGATAAAAACAACATGGCCTTGGGCTTATTTTAGCCCATCTCAATCATTTCAATTCTTCAGTTGTGAAGTTCTAATACATGTGTTACATTTTGTCTAGATTCAAGGTACATTTCTAGCTTTGGTGCAAGTAGTGCTGAGTATGGTTTATACTTTCAAGCGTCTATTGTGTTCCTTATCAAAGCTTCTAGCAGTTGTGTACTTTCTCATGGCATAAGCAGAAAATCAATAATTCTTTGTTAAGTCTCATGACACTAGTAGAAATGAATTACTTCTTGTTATTTGCTGACATTAGCAGAAAACAGAATGCTTCTTGTTAAGTTTCTAATAGCTGTGCAGATTCATGCAGTGTGAACAGAATAAATGTATTAACCCTTTTAAACCTCGAATGCTTAGTGCATACATATTACTATTACATATTTTTCTAACAATTTCCATACCCAGATAACTTTGACCAAAATGTGTTAAACTGGTCCTTATACCATTATTCCTCAATAGAAGACTTTACAGGGCATTTGAAACATCCACTACCCTAACACTTGGGCGAGCAGATGGGTCTCTTCACTTTGTCCTCTCTGCAAGGGAGTATGTAAAACTCCTTAACATGGAAATGTGCTTTCATTTCCTCCAAAACATTCCTGTCAGTCAAATTTTGCAGGTAAAACAAACTGCAATTCAATCTGCCCCTTGCTTCAAATGTAAAAACAATATACAACCCTTACCTTCTTTTTTCGCTATGCTGTGTATGCTAAAAAAAGTACAGTTTTCAATGTTTTCCCTAAATCGCAACAGGTTGCAGATGAAAGGTGAAGCAATGCACTGTATGCAGTTAAGTGATTACATACAAAGGACCATAGAAAATGGCTGGAGTTAATTTGATTAAAACCTACTACAAATAATTGTGTGATTTTCTACATTCAATGGTGTGACATTGTTTCAACTACTTTTTTCGCAGAATGTCCTTGAATAATTTTTGCCTCATCTTTTAGTGTGTTCCTCATAAAATTTTACGGTTTTCTGGCAAATCAGTGAGGATTGAACTCAGTAAATAGTGACATATATTTGAGTTTCAGTCTAGAAAAATGTGTACTTTTCCATTAACGCAAATCTAGGCCCAGAAAGCTGTTGCCCCGTTAATGGAAAAGTACCCTATTTTGATATGTACAGTAGCTGCATGATGTTCTAAGATAATGTATAAAGTTAGATCTGACAGAGGGGAAATAAAGTCATAAGAGTGAAGAGGGAAGTCAAATTAGAGCTTTAGAGTTACAAAGGTGGGGAATATAGGAAAAGTGAAAAGAGAAGAGAGTGAGAGGGAGGGTGTAAGAGTGATAAGTGAGTGGAAGTGGGATTTGAGTGTAAAATTAGAATAAAGGGCAATGAGTGGAGGAGAGTGAGTGATAATGAGGGTAGAGAGTAGTTAGCTTAAGGGAGGGGTGAGTGAAGGAAAGGAGAATGAGTATGAAGGTAGAGTGTAATTAGGAGAAGGTGCTTTTTATTATAATGGTGCTTGTGTTAGGTTGGTGTATAGCAGGAACAGAGGCATGTATTAGATAGAAAATATTTTGATTGGAGGGAAAAAGGTGATCCAGCAGATATGGGTATAGAGGTCCATGATTTAACAACATAGGAGGAGTATAACCTGTATCCGTTAGACTTGGTCCATTTATGTATGGTAAGAACGTTTTGGTTGCTAGATAGCATGTTCCATGTGGGGCATATTTGTGTCAAGTTTTATGTAATGCAGGACAGGTGGAGGGGTAATGTATGATTTTGTAAGCAGAAAGTAGCTGTATGTATGTTATGTGGTGGGGGTAGCTCTAACCATTTGAAACTTTTTTAGTGCCATGCAGTGATGGATTCAGTATTGTGTTTATTTACTGCACATTTATTATTTTTATTATAACACTGTTCACTGTTTGCTTTTAGTGAAGCTTGTAGGTTCATGAGGATGGGAGCATCACAGAGAAGTGAAGGAAGGGGGTAGGTAGAAAATATTGAATGTCTAGCTGTAGTAGTGAGGTGTTTTTGACACTGCAGAGCATACCTAGTTTTGGTGTTTTTTTATTATTTTTGAATGGAGTTTTGTAAATTTAGGTCAAATTTGAGCTTGTCATCTATCATTGCTAGTAGTTTGGTATAAGAGATGATTTTGATAACAGTGTTATTTAGAGAGAGAGAATATTTTGAAGTTCATTTTTTTATGATTTGGGAAATAAAGTAATTTTTTTTTTTTGGGAGTGGGCATGAGTTATGAGTTACAGAGTAATTGTCTGGTAGCTGTGAAAGTTTCTTGAGTATTTTTTGCAGACGCACTAGACTGTCAGCAGAACATGAGTGTGGAGTCATCTTCGGACTGTATTAGTGAAGCATGCTGGGTAGATTTAAGGAGTGTACTGGTAAGAATATTAAAAAGGCAGGGGCCAAGGATGGAGCTGGTGGTAAAGTATGGAGTGTTGTTTTCACTGACTGATCTCTGCCTTACAAGTAGCTTTTGAATGCGTGGAAGGTGATAATCCTAGTGGGAACATCTGAAGTAGGAGCTTGCCATGACAAACTGTATCAAAGGCCTTCAGTAGGTCTATGAATAAGGAAGATACTAATTTGCCTTTGTCCCTGGCTTTATTGACATTATCTATGAAGGCTGGAAGTTCAGTACTGGTAATGTAAGATGGATGTAAACTGTTTCATGAGGGTTAAGAGTTTTTCTTGAATGAGATATTTTTAACAACTGCTTTTGAAACATTTCTCTAATGTTATGGTGAGGGGGTATGCTTACTGTGGTTCTAATGTTGTAAATATCTAAAGAGCCACTTTTGTGGAGAGTGATGATATGAGATAAAAGCAAAAATAACACAGATTATAATAATTATGCAACTCTGACAAGAGCAATCTGGCACTTTTAGAAGTAGTAATATATCTGAATGCCAAATTCCACAAAATATTGTGTGTGTGTGTGTGTGTGTGTGTGTGTGTGTGTGTGTGTGTGTGTGTGTGTGTGTGTTTCCTTTTACATTATTTACATATTCCAAATTCTGGAATTTTAAAGCTTTTCCTAGAATGTCCTTGCTAATAATACATAACTGAACAAGACAGAACAAACAGTAAGCCAAATGCCAAATAGTGGCCAAATGTTAATGTGCTTTACTTGCAAACGTCTCCTGCTAATTTGTTGTAAAATTGGACTTGTTTCTGTAATAATGGACTGCAGTTCAAAGGAGTTTACTGTCAAACTAGTCCATAATGACTGCATATATATTTACTTCATAAGTATAGATTAATTCAAATGTAAATGCTGTTTAGTGTCTTAAACTTTATTGTAATATTGTTAACATTATTAAAATAAATAAATGCATTTAACATTTTACAGAAATAAATTCAGGTGCTGAGGTCATTGTATTTCATGTTGTTACAGGGATTAGTTTTCAGGAATGCATTTAAGGTACAAAAAAATCTTTTACCAATTCTAATGTCCATATTCTTCACCTGTAGCCAGATGACAAGCGTCACTTTATTTAGACATAAATATTATCCCATTATTTCCTAGGTAAGCAGAAAATCCAAATATAATGCTCATCAACATTAAATTGCCTGTTTACATTTCTCAAACATATCACTGAAATCAGTTAACTGAAAATTAAATTACAATGTTGTCTTTGGTATGATTTTTCCCTGACATATTTATGATTTGACCAAGTTTGTTAATAGTAAAATATTTACTGGAAATAGAACCAGTTTCTAATATATGCAGAAAGTGAAGCATTCACTGATTTAGTCAATATGTTAAATAGAACAGCATAGGATGCCAATGCTATGGAAACAAAATCAAATAACAATTGACTAGCGTTTCATTATTTGTACCAATCCAAATATTTATGTGCAATTCAGTTACTGAGGAGAACAGTGCTAGCAGAACTAGATAGATATTTCCAGGGTTTGTTTTACAGTAAAACAACAATGGCAAAGATTAACCATTATACAATAGTCAATATTTCATTCTCACACGATTTCATGGAAGCAATGATTATTATCATTGCAAACAGTGATGTTTATTCAACTGGAACATATGAGCAACTGTGAGTTATAGAAACTTGTTACAGAGAAATGTATACACACACACACACACACACACACACACACACACACACACACACACACAGTAAGAGTATTATGATAAAGTTCTGCTTGATGAGGCTTAATTATAAAACTGCAGAAATGAAAGTGGTATTTTAAATTGTCTTTGTCCCCAAGCTAATTTTATTTGTTTTTCCCCTTAAAAGCAGATTTATTACAATTATACAAAATGCAATGATCACTATGTAATTTATACAGGTGAAGTCTTGTACACATATTATCTACATTTATGAATTAATGACAAAAATTAGCAATACATCAAGGCTGTTCATTATATGTTCTTAAATCTAAATGATGGTTTAAAATTTATCATATGGATATTTATGTCAAATTTCTGGGTTAAATTATAGTATTTTAATGTGTTTCATTCTGTATTCCTAGGTTTGACTTCCTCAGTCTCTACTCACAATCAGTAGTACCCTGCAAATATGTCTCTCATCCAAGTGCTCCTAAGTCAGCCTGAAATACGCACCTGTGCCTAGAGGACACTCCTTAAGAAGTGAGAAGAGTACAAAATAAATAAGAAACCAGAGAGACAATAGATGCATAAGTAAATAAATAAATAAATGCAACATTACGATTGATTTAAGGAGACAATTACCTCTCTGGATTTCCTTTTAAGTGGCTTTAGTATTTTTCCCCCTTCAATCCTTTCACCTTTTCACCGTCTGTCCTATGCACTCTTGATGGCCTTTGTGGATGCTCTGTGTCTGCCACTCATTCTGTTACTTCATTCCGTGGGTCCCAGACCTCAACAAGCACACACACTACATAGATAGATTTTTTCCAGAGAGACAAGGAATAGTTAGTGCTTAGAATCTGCTGCCTTTGACTCCAATTCTATCCATTCTTCCTTCCTGTTCAGGATGACCACCCTCTTCCCATTTTCCTAACATGATACTTTGTAACTAACCTGGCTGTGTGGTGCAGAGGGACAGTCAGACTCCTGACAATGACCTAAGCAACTGATTATGATAAGCATACCCAACACTGGAGGAGCCATGCAAGGAAGGGGGAGGACTGAAGCGGTCTGGCCTGCCTGCCTCTCCTGGGGGTTGTACACAATTGAGGGCACACTGAGTACTGATATTTCCTTTGTGGAAACCAGGGAAACCACCCCTACTCATGTTATGTAGAGAGGGGCCATCCTCTGCAGAAAGCCTATTACATGTCCCTACTCAATGTCTCTCTGATTATGTTCAGTTAGGGCAGGGGAGAAAATAAGAAAAAAATTATGGCTGCCTGAATGATGACCCTTCCTAGTTAACCATCACCCCAGTGATGAGGAACAAATGACCGAATTCTCAAAGGATGGAGCTGATGAATCGACAGACACTAGAGGTAGAAAGTACAAACAATAATGTTGTGCACCCATATCATCTTCACTCCCTCATGCACGAGTCTTGGATCATTTAATTAGAGCTGCTCAGAGTTTGGTGATGACGCTCAAGAGCATGAGGAATTCTATTTGCATCTGAAGCCATTCTTGGCTTTAAGTATTATTTTGCACTTTTACTACATGTTTTTACTGCATTAGTGAAGATTTGTTTGATATTTATTATTTTTCCTGCACTTACTTAGAGTTTTAAGTTGCATTTTTCCACTTCTATAAGGACTGCTGTTCTGCAATTGTATTGCTCTACATACATTGCATCTGTTGCCAGTGTTTTTAAGTATCTATTTTGTGGTTCCTCTTAATACCTGGGCTCCAAACCAGTAAACTTTACATTAAGAGAGTTAAAAGTCTACACTCTTGTGGCAGGAGAGGTTTGATGTCACCTCTCTGAGCTGGGAGTTGCTGGTGGAAAGCTTATTGTGTGCCTATCTGATTGGTCTGTGAGCAACCCCAGTTTAAAAGTTGCTTTTTTCAGCTTGAATATAAGCCTTGTGTTTGTGTGTGTCTTGGCTCACTGAATCAGAGCTGCTCAGTGTTTTTTCAACACTGCCAGAGAGTTTGAGGATTGCTGCTTGCATCTGAAGCCATCTTTGGAAAGAAAAATGATTTATGTATTATTTTGTACTTTTACTACTTGTTTTCACTGCATTATAAAAGATTCCTGTACTATTTATTATTTTTAATACATAAGATAAAACAGATAAGTGCTTTCAGGCATTAAGCACTTCTTTAGATTATTTTTCCTGCACTTCCTTAGAGTGTTAATTTGCATTTTTACACTGATGTAAGGACTTCTGTTCTGAAATAATAGTACTCTAATTACATTGTATCCATTTTTGCCAGTATTTTTAAGCATTTATTTTATGGTTTCCTAACACTAGGGCTCCAAACCAGTCAATCTTACATTAAGAGGGTTAAAAGTCTGCACTCTTGTGGCAGGAAAGGGCTGATTTCACCTATCTGACCTGGGAATTGCTAGTGGAAAGCTTATTGTGTGGTTATTTTATTGGAATGTGGGCAAACCTAGTTTAAAATTGTTTTTTTCAACTTAATTATAAGCCTTACATTTGTGTGATGCCGCACTTTGCTCAGCGGCTGTTAGCGGTGCCCTGTACAGTCGCAAGCACCTAGAAGTTGTATTTTTCCCTATAAGAACTATCTCTGAAATTTCTCACAGTCCTACCCCCTCTCAAGGAGCAGCTGGTTTGTGTGCTGAGCAGCATCACAGCATTTAATTAGCTTTAGATTACACTATTATAACATATAAACCTAAAAGGACACTCTTTGAAATTTCCGCAGTTTCTCACTGCTCAAGGGGCAGCTTGTTTGCATGCTGAGCAGTATTGCTGCATCAGTTAGTTGTAGATTACACTACTTAAAGCAGCCACACCTCTCCCAGATACAAGCACCTTCTTATTATATTCCCTTGTAAAACAAATTTTAAGGACCAACAACCATGGTTAGGCACTCTCCTGCTATCTCTGCAACCAACTTGGTAGACATGGGCATCCTGAGGCAATGGTAGCAATTGCTTCATGTTTACCGACAAACACTTAATTCTGGAAAAGAAGAATATAGTATGTTAGAGATGTAGTTACACAATGTCCCTGAAGGCAAGACTCTCACATACAGACACAAAAAATGCCAAAAAGGGGTTTTCAGTGGCTCAAATGCAACACTCACCACACTAGCTAAAGACCAGACTACAGACCCACATATGTGGAGATGCTCACATGTAACTATAGCAACCCTCAAAGGCCTCCCAGATGCTGTCCTTAGCTACCATGGATATAGACAAACAAGACAACTCCTACCACAACAGATAAAACTACTCCAGTAGTGTCTCAGCTACTGAGCCCATAAGGTGTAATACCACACAGTCAAGTATTTTGGTCACAGGAGACTCCATTGTGAGACACACTGATGTTCTTCTCACCAAGCTGAATAAGAAAAAGGTCAATTATTTGTCTGTTAGGGTCCAGGATTCACCAGATTATGCAAGCAGTCAAGCCACTAAACCATAAGTACCAGTGTGACTCCAGTGTAGTCCATGTGGGTATCAATGACCTGAGACATACCTCCTTGGGCTATATGAAGAGAGACATGGTTGAGCTGTCAGAATATGTGTCAGTGGAGTGTTTGAGCCTAGCAGTGAGCAGCATAATACCTTGTCCAAGGAAGATGCCACAATGCCAACAGAGAATAACTGACTTTAATATTTGGCTTAATTATGAGTGCCACTTCATGGGGCTACAATATTTGTCAGTCTGGGGGAACATAGTTGACAAGCCATGCTGCTTTGCCAGGGGTGGTCTGCACCTGTCACCACTAGTCTTTCAGATATTGGCCAAATCATTATCCACCCCATGGTGCCTTTTTTAGGCATTGTCAAACACCCAGTGTTGTAAACCTTGGCTCGAGATGATTGTCACTGCGGAAGTGACACCCTGACACCATGTGCAAAAATGTGAAAAGGGGTTGAGGATGGATGGATGGATGGATGGATAGATGGAAACAAATAAACCTTCCAACATAGGAAAATCTACTCACAATAAACTAAAGTTATTACTGCTCAGTGTTGGGAGTCTGAACAAGAAACCACACTGTCTGAAAGCACTCCTCACCTTGGAGAATGTTGACATCTGTGCAGTTACAGAAACATTCAAAGCTGCAGAAAGCCCCCCGGCAATGCAAGGCTATAAGGTCTTCCATACATTCAGACTATTCCTTACACATGAAAGGAGAAATGTTGGAGGTGTATCAGTCTATATAAAAGATAAGTACACTTCAAGCCTGGCCAAACAATATGACATGCGTGAGCTAATCAATGTCCAACTAACCACAGGTAAAATCCCTTACTTTATCCTTGCTAGCTATAGATCACCCACCATGACCCAGGAAAACCATACCTCATACCTGAATGTACTAGAATTTCTTACTGTTTAGCCCAACTCCATACACATGGGTGATTTCAACTACCCCTACATTAACTAGGAAACAGTAAGCTTACACAACCACTAACTTGCAGGGTCAAAGATTTCTAGAGTTTGTCAATGCAAATACCCCACTAGAGATACAAATATCTTAGACCTGGTACTCACAAACATGAGGGGAATGTTGCACCCCCCTCCCACACATGTAATGTCCTCACTGTTTAGATCAGATCATAAAGTGGTCTCCTTTGAAATAAATATAAAGCTAGAAACCACCCTCTGTCTAACCCCAGAACCTTTAAAATATTTTCTAAGGCTGACCACCTCCTATTAAGTGACAGCAGAACTAATTTCCTAGCTCCCCCAAACCCAGAAAATACTGCGGCCTATGTGGAGGTATACACAAAAGCACTGTACAACCATATAAACAGCTGCATAGAAACAGAAGTACCAGAGCAAAATAAATCTAGGTCAAATTGCAAGAACAAGCCAGCCAGGTGGGCCCCTGGTATAAACAGATTGTATAACAAAAAAAGAAAATCCTGGCCAGAAGTGGGACAGAACATACATACCAGGGCAAAAACTCTCTCATTAGACTAAACAAGCAACTCAGGGGACCAGTCAAATCTTCAAAAAATGTCTTTGAAGCAAAAAGACATTTTTCAGTTTTATCCGCATTCTTAAGGGCAACACTCAACAATGTGTGAAGTTAATTGTAGCCAGCACCACCTATAAAAGGCCAGAAGATATAGCATGGCTGATAAAAGCAGCTCAAACTTCATCCCTATGACCTCTGTTTACCCCCGCCCCCACAGGAAATACATTCCACCATTCCTGTGCTAGCTATCGCAAAAGAACAGGTCATCACTGCTCTCTTTAAAGCTAAAAACAAAGCTGTGTAATAAAGATTTTATACTTGGCTCCAAGGAATATGAGCCCCACTATATAGACAGAGCCTCTCATTTTAAATGTGTTACAAAACAGACTAATAAAGTCTGGTGATAGCCTCATAAAAGCGGACATTTTCAAATATCAAAGTGTAAGCCACTCTATTAGATGGACCTAATGAAGCTCAGGTGAAAGTACTTTCTTAAATATAGCTCTATAGTTATAGCTCTATAGTTGTAGCTCATAGTGTATTGTCATGTTTTGTTTGTTAGAACCCTCACAGGTCATTCAATAGTATTCAAATAAGGGACTAACCTCTAGCTTTGGGACTGGCTTCTTGTTTTTCTATCTCCTAGATTTTTCTCCACTCAGCTTCCATGGACTCTCCCACCATTTTCTGTAACTGCCTTTAAATAGCCGACCTGTTGAATGTAAAGTATCAGAACAAAAACACCCGTCTGCCTACCAGCTTAACTGAATAAACTACTGGAAATTTGAACAAAGTGTCTTTATTCCTCCCACATGGAGGGTATCAGAGAGATAGTGTCTCCTAGATCTGCTAGCTAAAGTGATTTTATCTGGGCTAATTCTTTTTACTCTGTTTCTTGCCCAAAAATGGTACAGTCACAAAGGAGGTTCACATTAGCTGACATAGCAAACCATGTATATGGGTGAAAAGTTAGATTATAGGGAACAGAATGCAGTAGTTAGTAAAACCTCTCAGATGGTAAAAGTGTGACAACTTGTATCCCTGAGTAATTGACCCTGGATCTACTCTACTTAAAGTGTTCATGCTAGATCTCACACAAGACCTGAAAATTGTATCAATATCCCTGCAGACAGTGCCAAGTTTAATGTGGAAGGAGAAGCAAGCCTGAAGAAGCAGCTATAAGACTGAAGACATGGTTGTGTTAGGCAGGTAGCCCACTGGCTACAAGTGTCCTTTTTCAGGGACAACTTAGGAGCACTGTCTGGTTAAGTGATTTTCTCAGAGTTGCACAGTAGGCAAAGAGAAGTAGAAGGAATCAGACCTTGTTCTCTTGATTAAAGGAGGCTGCTCATTAACAGCTCATAGCCTTAATCCTCTGTACGAGCAGCCAGACAGTTCATGGGACTTTATTGTATCCAACTTTAGTCTACAGCATTGCTTCCGGAGAATTACAATCTAAATGCAAAATATGTAAAAAGAGGAGTCAGATCAAAGAGTACAGAGCAGACAACAATCAGGTGGTTATTATTATAGAAAGCATATGTTAATAAGCTCAGAATGAATGGGTAATGCTAGACATATATATAGCAACAACTACTGTGTGTGTGGATAATATATTTCAGTTATGTGTAATATGCTTAGCCACAAGATGGTACTGTTTTCTGGTGGATACTTATGGTGATATGCTTGATGTCATTTCCTGTTCCTTTTGCAGTGTGTTTCATGACATTAAAATAAAAAAAAAATGTACCTCAGTTTAGACTGCAATCAGGCTGTAAGCATCTATTTGCTGTGCCCAGAAGTTTTTCTAACAGGTTATGGGCCCAGACACCTAGACACCCTGGCACCCAGATACAACCAGCTACAGCAAATATACAGATACAAGATACAGCAACAGATAAAGTAAGGAGAAAAACTGTAAAGATGGCTACTGACACTTCTTCAGCAAAGCTTTCAGTAGCGAATCTGATGAACCAGAACTACCAGCCTTGGAAATTCAAGATGAGGAAGCTTCTAATAAGAGAAGGTGTGTGGAAATGTGGCAATGAAGTCAGACCAGCAGAACCCATGGATGAGGGTATAGAAAAGGATCAAAAAGTTCAGAGCATGATCTTCCTTTGCATAGGTGATCATCAAGTTATACATATATGCAACTGTGAAACTGATAAGGAAATGTAGGAGGGACTGCAAACGGAACATGAAAGAGTTAATCTCAGCAATAACTCTTTAATTAGAAAACTATATCAGACTAAGCTGATAAAATCCCAGGATATGCAGGATTATATAAGGCATACCTTAGAAATGGTTGAAAGGCTAAGAGGTATTGGGGAGGATATAAAAGACTTCCACATTGCAGCACTTTTACTTAGTGGTCTACCTGAAAGCTATGAGACACTTGTTACAGCACTTGATGCATGTCCAGATGATGAGCTGACAGAGTATGTTAAAGGCAAGCCTGTGGATGAATACAAGTGCAAGACAGAAAGCATAAACAGTGAAAGTATGTCCAGTACAGAGGGTGCTTTAAAGATGAAAAACAGAAATAAAAACAGTAATATGCAGCTAGAAACATCTAAATGCTTTGTGTATAAAAAAAGACTACACTTAAAGGAAGCTTGCAGAATCTGGAAAGCTAGAATGCAAAGACAAGCTAAATCACAACAAGCTAAGAATGTCATAGAAGAAGCAGATGTTGCTTCAGACACTGAGTATGTATTTCAGAACAAATGTGGCACCTGATCTGTGCAGGCATAGTGTGTTGACTCAGGAGCTACAAGTCACATGACCAATGACAGACATTTCTTCGCTCACTTTGCTTCGATCAAAGCAAAACAGAAAAAAGTCACGACAGCTAATGGGCAAATAATAAAGTCAGAAGGAATCTGAGATGGTTTTAGTTACTGTCCTATCTCTTAGAAAGATACAAGTGAGGAATGTTTTATACGAGCCTGATCTTGAAAGTAACCTATTGTCAGTGAAGAAGCTTACAAACAAGGCAATGTAGTGACTTTCCAAGGTGACAGTTGTATCATCACAAAAGGGGATTGCTTACTCGCAAAGGCCAAAATTACAGGTGAACTGTATCAGCTGAACTGCAGTGAAATGGTTAATACAGCAAACGAGGAAAACATTCAAACTGCATTCACACTTGGCACAGACATCTTGGTCACAGAAGTCCTGCCACAATAAAGAAAATAGTTGTGGATAACTATGCAAGTGGTGTAAACATTAGCCAGTGTGATCAAATAATGAAACGTCAAAAAAAAAAAATGCCAAATAGTTGCAGGACAAAGCTTAGTTCACAGAACCAACACTAGCTGCAGTATCAAACAAACCAAGCAATGCTGATACTGAACAAGTGTTTAATAAAACAGAGCTTTCAAGTCAAATGAAACGTACCAGCTGCATTAAGGGAACAATTACAAGAAAGCCTTTTCCAAAGCAGAGCAACAGCAGAGCTCAAAAACCTCTGAACTTAATTCATTCAGATCTTTGTAGTCCAATGAAAAACATGACTCCAGGAAAGAAGAGGTATTTTCTTAGTGTCATTGATGATTACTTCAGGTACACCACATTGTACCTATTGCCCAACAAGGATGAAGTGCCAGTGAATTAGAACCGTATCTAGCTCAAGTAAGTATTACATTTGTCAGAATGCCCAGAGTGCTACATACAGATAGTGGGTCTAAATACACAAGTGGCACAACACAAACTATCCTCAGAAAACATAGAATTATGTTACAGAACATTGTACCATATAACCCAGAACAAAATGGGGTTGCAGAGAGAATGAATCAGACTCTGTAAGAGTGGAAGGAGCATGCTGTTCGATGCTGATATGCCAACCATATACTGAGGAGAGGCTATCATGACTGCATGCTATCTCCAAAATTGCTGCCAGGACAGGCAACAGAGAAAACTGGAACAGAAAGAAACCAGATTTGAAATGCATCAACATTTTTGGAAGTAAAACCTATGTGCACATTTCAAAGGAAAAACATACAAAATGGAATCCATGTGCAAAGGAAGGTGTACTTCTGGGTTACAGTGAGTCTCAAAAAAGGATACAGAATTCTACATCCAGATACAAACAAGGTAACAATCATCAGAAGTGTGATTGTTGATGAAAGTACTGTGTGTTGAAAGTTTCAGGAACTGACACAAACTGTTCATTCTGAGGACAAATCCACACCATGTCACAAGAAAAACAAGAACAAACCTACACAGAAACAGAAATTATTGCAGACAATTCAAAAACCTGATAAAGAATATGCAGAATGACAAATTACTTCAGTCAGGAAATCAACAAGAAGCAATAAAGGTATTCCACCTAAACGTTTGTCTTATATGGCTTGCATAGCAGTTCAGACTGAGACAGTTTCTTGGGAAGAGATGAAAAAACTACCACCACATGAGAAGCAAATGTGGATTAGAGCTGCTGATGAAAAGATGACATCACTCAATGAACCCCAGACATGGACACTTACAGAGCCACCTCAAGGTAAACATGTAATCTGATGTAAATGTTTTTTTTAAAGCGAAGTATGACTCTGAAGGGAAGGTCTGCAGGTACAAGGCAAGGTTAGTTGCAAAAGGATATTCACAAAAATTTGGTGAAGACTATGATGCTACTTTTGCTTCAGCTCCCAAACAAAGTGCTTGGAGAACACTGATGACAGTCTTTACAGAAAATGATTGTGAAACATCACAAGATCAGGACAGCTTTTCTTAATGGAGATATAGAAGAGGAAATATCCATGTCACAGCCAGAAGGATATGTGAAAAGTGGAGAAGAGCATCTTGTTTGCAAACT
Organism: Protopterus annectens; assembly: GCF_019279795.1. NCBI lineage: Eukaryota > Metazoa > Chordata > Ceratodontiformes > Protopteridae > Protopterus > Protopterus annectens. Next base: position 558,088,786 of record NC_056750.1, read on the forward strand.
GCAAAAATCCCTGTATGCGCTTAAACAAGTGCATTGAGCTTGAAACTCAGAAGTAATCAAAGTTCTGCTAGATGAATGATTCATGCAAACTAAAGCTGATCCATGCCTTTACTCTAAAAGTACAGATGCTGAATGGATGTATCTGTTAGTCTGTGTGTATGACTTGATTATTGCTTACAAAAGGAATGACAACATTGTAGTTAATATTAGTATTCAATCAGCACTGTGAGACTAAAGATCTTGGTGAGTTGACATACTACCTAGGAATTAACATATGGCGTAAGGAGTATGGCAGTTTTCTGTTGAATAAGAGTGCAGAAATTGATTCAATTCTTCAACAATTCAACATGGCTGAGGCTAAAGGAGTGAGCATGCCCGTAGACATAGCTTATCCAAAACTGGAAGAATAGAAAGATCTTCTGCCATCTAATGAGCAGCACAGACAAGCAGTGGGGGTACTTCTGTACATTGCAACCATTACACGTCCAGAATTTGCAGCAGCTATGTTGATTCTCTGCAGTCGTGTAAGTATACCACATCAAAGAGAATGGAATTCAATAAAAAAGTTACAAGCTATCTCAATGACACAAAAGGCTTGAGTTTAAAGTTGTCGGCAATTGGTGACTTAAATCTCACAGGATATGTGGACTCTGATTGGGCGGGTGACCTCAACACATGCAATTCTACAAGTGGTTACTTGTTCATATTAGGAAACAGTCCTATATCCAGGCCCAGCAAGAAACAGATCTCAGAGGCAGAATATATCTGCTGCCTATGCCAGTCAAGCCATTTGGTTGTGGCAGTTACTTGAAGATCTTGGAGAATCAGTGTCCCAGCCTGCAGTCTTATATGAAGAGAAACAGGGATGTAGTAAGCTTGCAACCAGTGAGAAGATCAATGCAAGAACCAAGCATATTGATGTCAGACACCATTATATTTATGACCTGGTGAAAAAAGTGATTGTGCTTTCATATTGTGAAACTGATAACATTATTGCTGATGCTATAACAAAGCCAATCATAGTAGACAAGTTTGTAGATTTTTTATCACAAATGGGGTTGACTTAAATTGTAATTGTGGAGTGGGGGTGTTATTTATATATATATATATATATATATATATATATATATATATATATATATATATATATATATAGCAACAACTACTATGTGTATGCGCTTCTGGAACTGTTTGTAGTGGTTTGTTTGTTCTGAGCACGTTTTCCAGATCATCTTGGATTGGAATGGGCAAGTCTGCACCTATGTAAGAGAATTGTGCTGAATGGGACATGTCTGATAAAGGGATGCTGGACTAGGGCTTGAAATAAGCATCCTCATTGTTCCTTGTGAATCTCTTTAGATTTTTTTTTCTCAAGTTTTATCTTCTGGCATTTAGGACCGGCATTTGAGCAGGCTTCTGCTTGTTTGTACCAAGCTGAATTCCGGTGGGTTACCAACCACAGCTCTGATCTGAGATACCAGACGACTAGAGGCTTCTGAGCTTCCAAAAAAAAAAAAAAAAAAAAAAAACATAAGTTGCCTGTTTTTTTTGCTTATTTATACTATTTATTGCACTTTTTTATTGCCTGCTGGCTACTTTTATACTGTATTTATTTACTGTGTGCTTAAGTACACTGTTGTACTTGCAATTGTCTGCTTTACTGTGCCTGTAAAATAGAATTATATTTCTGTTTTCACTATTTGCAAAGCTTTTTTGTTGTTTTCACTGTTTGTTATTTGTATTTACTGGTATTTTTTCACTGTTTTAAAGCTATATGTTCTGCTTGTACTGGTTTTCCCACCAAGCAGTGTTTAAATAACCGAACTGTTAACTGGTTAAAACATTCTTTAGAGCCTTCTGGCTGATTTTCTGCTGTTTTAAACATTTTTACTGTGTCTTACTGCTATTGTTCTGCTATGCTAAACATTCTCTAGTGTTTCCCGCTGAAACTAGGGTAACTAATAACTGTAGCACAGTCCAGATACAGGCTTGCTTCTTCTGGAACTGTTTGTAGTAGTTTGTTTGGTCTAAGCATATTTTCCAGGCCATCATGGATTGAAATGGGCCTAGCTGCACTTTTGCGAGACAATTATGCAGATGGAGACCTACCTGGTAATGGGATGCCAATATAGGGCTTGGAGTAAACATCCACATTGGTCCTTTTGAATCTTTTTAGAGTTTCTTTTCAAGTTTTAGCTTCTTGTATTTAGGTTCTGCATTTGAGCAGGTTTCTGTTTGTTTGCATGGCATGTAGCACCATGCAATTCCATTCAATAGTCAGAAATAGCCATTCACAGAGCTTCTCTGTGATCGTTTCTGAAAAGCCACCCCTAGTGACAACTGTCTTCAACCTGTCATTATGGATAGTTGGACTACTCTTGTTTCTCCTGCCAACCTTGTTGATTTGGGTCTGTTGAGGCAGTGTAGCAATTGCCTCATGTACACAGAGAACCTTCTACTAATAACACACTCTAGTACAGAGTGCAACAGATGTAGTTATTTATTAATTAATTTATTTATTTTATTTTACATTTGTTTACTGGGAAAGTCCGAATGGGGACAAAGACTCCAGTTACAGCATGTTACTAATTCATTATAATACAAAGATTAGATTTATTTACATATCAATAAAGCATAAGAAAGTTAAGCTATGATTATACAGTGAGTAGTATGTCATTAGAAATACACAGAGTGATACAAATTTATAGGGTGTACATAATTATCATACTTTTGGAAGTTGGAGAGGGGATATGGAAGAAAAGTGAACACAGTGAAGTGAGACTAACAATAAAAAGAGCAGGCGAATGAATGAAAAAGAGGGAGGAGATTTGACAGGGGGGTCAGCCTGAAAAGATGGAGTAGGATTAGCCGGGGGTGTCACAGTGGCAAATCTATTAGTTTGTAGTTATGTTTTTAGAGATTTCTTGAACTGAGATAAGGATGTTGCAGCTGTTATGTTAGTGGGTAGAGAGTTCCATTGTTTAGCAATATAGTTAGAATAGAGGGAGGCCCCTGCAGAGTTTTTGGACTTAGTGACCTGAAGAAGTGGTTTGTTGTTGGAGCGTAGAACCCTAGTGCTGGTGTGAGTGTGTATTAGGTTTTGTAATGCAGGTTTTTTTTCAGGGTAGTAGAGTATCTTATAGGTTAGTATGAGCTGGTTATAGAGAAGGAGATGGGGGAGTTCAATCCAGTTGAGATGTTTAAGGGCAGCACAGCGGTGAGTTTTGAGTTTTATAGGGGCTGTTAGTTGTGAAGCGTGCAATTTTGTTAAAGCAGGCATCTAGTTTGGATAATTCTGATTTTCTGAGATTGGTGAGGATGGGAGAGGCATATAGAAGAATTGAGATGAGAAGAGTTTGTGATAATTTAGCTTTGGTACTATTTGTGAAGAATGTTTTGTTTCTATACAGTCCCCCCATTTTTTGTGTACTTTCTTTATGGTGAGTGAGATGTGAATATCAAACTTCATGTTGCAGTCAGTTTCTACACCTGGGAGTTTGGTGTGTGTGACTGGTGAGATGGATGTATTGCTGTTAGAAAGGATAGTAAATGAGGGTGGAGGGGGAGAAGAGTGATTAGTGGGATGGAAGATAAGAAGATTAGTTTTATTGTGATTAAGACTTAATTTAGAGCTGGTAAGCCATTTTTCCACAGAGAGAAAGGAGGCTTGTGTTTTGGCTTGCAGTTCTTGGATGGAAGGAGATGAGCAGGTAAGTGTAGAGTCATCTGCATATTGGATGACTGAGGCTTCTAGAGTAGAAGTATGGAGGTTATTAGTGAAGATAGAGAAGAGTACAGGTCCAAGGATGGAGCCTTGGGGAACTCCAAGAGTGACTGGTAACAGGTGAGAGCTCCTGCCTCCATTGTACTGCTTGCTGCCTACCTGACACGTAGCTTTGGAACCGGGACATGGTAGTATTAGTAAGATTTAGTTTGAAAAGGGAGTTCATCAGCTTGTTGTGGCTAACCATATCAAAAGCCTTGGAGAGGTCAAGAAAGACAGCGGATACTTAGTTACCATTGTTTCTGTGGTTATTAACTGTGTGGGTGAATGACATAAGTGCAGTTGTGATGCTGTGCTAGGGATTGAAACCGTGTTGAGTGTTTGTGACAAGGTTATGAGTGTTGAGGTAGTCCATATGTTGTGAGTGTAGACATCTTTTTAATATTTTGGACAGAGGTGAGAGTATTGCTATGGGCCGATAGTTTTTTAACTCTTTCGAGTTACCCGCTTTGTGTAGAGGTATAATGCATGAAATTTTCCAGATTTCAGGAACTATATTTTCAGATATTGAGCAATTGATAAGGATGGATACAGGATAGGCATGGGCATCTGCAGCTATATTCAGGAATTCTGCTGCCAGTTTGTCAGCAGCTAAGGTGGTAGGTTTCAGTTTTTTCAGTAGTTTTTTGATGAAATCTGTAGAGATAGGTAGAAATGTTAAGGCTTTGATATCATTCTAATACCTAGGTAGTTGGTTCAGTGGTGGACAGTTTTGTGCATTAGCAAGAGCAAGAATGGCTTTGGTGAAGAATTTGTTAAAAGTTGTGGCAACACTGAGTGAGTTGTCAGTTATAGTAGGTGAGGGGGTTCCTGATTTTCCAGGATGGAGAATGTTATTGATAGCTGTCCACAATTTTTGGGGGTTATTTTGGTATTTGGTTTGTATAATATAGTAGTGGTTAGTTTTATTGAATTTAACATATTTTTTGATTTATTACGGAGTTCAAGATATACATGCTTATCTGTATGTAAACTGATTTTGTGCAAGTGGGCCCAGGCTTTATCTCTGGATTTCAGAAGAGAACTAGTCTCTTTACTCATCCAGGGGGCATTGTTGGATTTTACCCTAATGGTTCACACCAAGAATCTAGAGTTCATGCTCTCTCACACTCAAAAGAGTAACATGGGGAAGGTTGTTAACTCAACCACCACTACATATTCACATAGTACCACTACTCATACACATGCCACTACTCATACGCACAGTATGCATCAAACACGCAAATCCACATGCATGGAAGTTCTCTCAAAAAACTTACTGAAACATCAGAGACCTGCAAAACACAAGACTGCTACAGCTAACACAGTCCCCATAGCACCCATGACACATAACACCAGTGTCTCACCCACCAAGCCCGTAAGGCGTAACACTCAAAAAACAAGTTTTCTTGTCATTGTAGACTCAATAGTGAAACACATGGATGTCCCACTCATCAGATTGGACAAAGAGAAAGTCACCATAAATTCTTACCAGGAATAGTGCTCACAACCCTTGTGGATATGGGCAGTCATCACTAAATGCATCTTTGGTACTGACTACCATTTCTGTGGTATTACATTGGGATGAAACAGCTAGTCTTAAAATGACCTCTGGTTTGATAGACTAGTAATCTCCTATAACCCTCTAATCCTATGTATATGTTTAGTCACAAGATGGCATTGTTTTCTGGTGGATACTTATGATATTATGCTTGATGTAATTTCTTGTTCCTTGTGCAGTGTGGTTCATGCAATTAAAAGGAAAAAAAAAATTAATGTACCTCGGTTTACACTGCAGTCAGGCTGTAAGCATCTATTTGCTATGCCTGGAAGTAGTAACAGGTAGCAACAGCGAAAGCATTTCAGTTGCTAGGCTATTTATCTAGTGATGTGGAATCAAGGTAAAAGGTGTTAATGGTGCCTTATATCAGGTACTGTGTTAACTTTGTGCAGCTAAGGAGTGATAAAGCCCTATCTATGGCCCGGGCAGCACCTGTTCAGTTAGTGGTTCAGACACCTGAGGGATTGATATGCCCATCCTGGAGGGAGGGCTTTCTTCTAAGGCTTCCTTGCAGGGAGGTATGGTTCATAGAGGGGGTAGCACTCAGTCATAACAGGTGAACACAGGGTATACGACATAAATGGAAATAAATCCCCTGTGGGAGCTGTCAACGGCATGACCCACTGGATGACCTTAAGTTCTGCTATGGGCACAGCCTTAGAGCAGGGATATTCTGGGGCAGTAGAAGATCCAGAGATGGATGGGGGCACTGTGGTAGGAGGAGAAATAAAGCAGAAGGGGAACAAAAAAAGAAGGCCTTAGATTACAGTGGTGAGGTTGATGGATAAAAGAGCAGTTATGATGGTAAGGGAATGGCAGGTATGACAGGTTAAGTGATCTCAGTCATCTTTTCCAAGAAAAGAAGAGAGACAAGAGGGTATGATATGAGAAACATAAGCCACCAAAGGGGTAAATGTGATGGGATTATACTGGTAAGAAAAGACAAAAGATGCATGTGGAGGTATAAACAGAAAATAAAAGGGATGCACTTTAATGTTAATATGTAAAAAAAAATTTTTCACAGACAATATGGCTGACCAGTATAACTGGTTATTCACGTGAGTGATATTATGAGACAAGACAACTGAGGCCTTTAAGGCATTTTGGGATTTCTGGAAAGATGGGATGGAGAGAAGAGGTGCTTGGCTGCAGCACTTGGGCAGACTAGATGAACTTGCAGACCCCTCCTGCTATCTAGTTTTACTACATATTTAAAACACTTACAGACATGGATCTGTATTCTGTATATGTTAGAGTATCCAAGTGCTCGCTTGCATGCCTATGTGCATACTTGTGTGTGTATGTATGTTTGTGTCCCTGTCTTTGTCTAATATATAAACATAGATCAAGACACAAAACCACAGTCATTCCTGTGTGCTTCCCAACCCTCTTGTATTAGAGGAACATGGGATATATGCAAATGACTCCTTAAGAATATTAGGTGTTTCAGCTATATGACAGTACTAAATACCCATAACTTTTTTTCTTTTTAAGTGTGTTATGTACAAACTCAGGCAAATAAAGCCAAACCCCACTAGGTGTGGGCATACATGATTCAGCTTTTTTATAGCCTTGTCAGCATAGCATAAGTGGATTGTTTGGCTAATCTTTAGAAACACATGTTTGTCATATCCAGCTGATGTCCATAACCATTAGGGTGTCTGCAAAATATCTCCAATAATAAACTAAAACAATGAGTAAAAAGGTCACACAGACAAACCAATCGGTAAAAACTACAAGAAGAATCTAGCCAAGCTAGAGTTTCCACTGTGTGATTCCTTACACCTCTTGTATTAGAGGCACATGGGGTATATACAAATAACCCCTTAAGGACCTCAGAGTCTCAAATTTACCTGATATAAATCCTGCCTGTGGTCAAAAGCCTCACTGTGCTATACAAGGCAGACATGCAACTGAAAACTTCAATGACAGACGTGCACAAGCTGTGTGTAAATAAAGATACAGTTCTAATTTATGAAGCAAACTAAACTTTACAACTTTTCACTCAGCTTCTCTGTCTCCAGCAGGTACTGTTTTGTAAAAGTGCCTTGGAAATGAGCTCCATGGCAGGAATGGCACTATTTATAAGGGAGATCTGAAGAAACCTGTAGTAATGTTTTGTGCATTCATTGAAATTAGGTCACCCAGGGACAAATGGCTTAAAGTAATGAGCAATCTAATAAACTTGCAATGCATGCATTTTGGGAACAACATGTACTGTAGTTGTCAAGATTACATAAAGCAAAACTTTTGTAAGTGTCAGGTGTGTCTGCTGCTGTTATATGGCTCCATGTAGAATTGTTTTAAAAATATACAGTACAGTTAGGCCATGATCAGTTTAATTGCAGTCTTACAGTCATTTCTGTATGTGTGCTGTACTGGCATTATGTGATGACATTTTTTGAGGTGGGAAACACTTGTATACTGCAGCATGATGTATCTCAGGTTTACATAAATGTAGAGGTAGATAGTAGCTAAGTCTTTATACAAGTATTGTTTGCTTGTCTGTAGCTGTAGTACATATTTTGTTATGTAATTCTCACACAAACTGCACAATGTCACTGATCTGACCAGTGAAACCGCTGTAAAATAAGAAACACAGCATACATTTGTGCAGCTATATGGCATAGCATGCAGCTGAAGCACTCAGCTGTAATCCACTGGGCTAGGTACCCATACTGGAGTGTATCCATAAAGATACTTAGAGTTAGCATAGATGCATAGAGCCCATGCAGTCACAGCCATGACATATATAAGGTCAGCAACAGCCAATCACCACACAGATGGTACCTGACAGCATGGGCGGCTCATGCTATAGGACTGCAGGACTGCAGCCCCCCACCTGTAAAAATAAAAATAAAAATAAATTGCCCCCACTGTAGAAAAGTTATAGAATAAAAAAAAAATTACGAGTCTCAGAACTCCACGCATGCATGCTTAGTTCCTGACTGCTGTGTTAGGCAGTCCAGAACTCCATGCATGCATGTGTGCTTAGTTCCTGAACTGAGGGAAGGAAGGGAACTCTGCCCTGCCATCCCAGAAGTCTGTGCAGTGATGACCACACAGACTGGAAGAACACCGGACTGCATTGCCTGCAGGCTCCAGCCTACTCATGTCTCCCAGGGAAAGCAGAACAGCCTACGTGGGCTGCTATGGAGGACAGACAGGTGATCAGGCTGCTGCAGAGAGAACAGATTCAGGCTGCTATGGAGGACATAGCTGTCATGGAGGATTGGATCTGTTGGAGGTAGGGTGTGTGTGTGTGTGTGTGTGTGTGTGTGTGTGTGTGTGTGTGTGTGTGTGTGTGTGTGTAATGCCCCAGTAGCTACATGGTGGTGGGTAGAGCATAAGGCTTGAACCTTGTGCCCAAGTGGCAAGAGCCTGAATTCTCTACCCACCACCATTTGCAAAACATTTGCAGATTTTTGCCTCATATTTGTTCCGTTCATCATAAAATCTGTGGTTTCTATATTTTTGTTTCTTAACACAGCTAGTAGTGCAGTGGTAGCATTGTTGCCTGACAGCTACAGATTGTCTGGTTAGATTCTTGGCTGGGCTGCCTTTTGTGTGGAGTCTGTATGTCCTCCCTGTGTTTGTGTGGGTTTGCTCTGGTGTCCTCAATGGGTATTTGTCCCTATATTTTGGACTGTATTCCCCCATTATTGGCTTTGTCCAGGTTTTTTGTGCCAAAGTTGAGAGCTATGGTGATAACTGAACTCACTGAATATGTTTTGGGGCTGTATTCCCCCATTATTGGCTTTGTTCAGGTATTTGTGCTAAAATGTTGACAACTATGGTGAGAACTGAATTCACTAAATGGTAGCCATTTAAGTTTCAGTCTTCCTTTCTTTCATAACACAGATGATGTGGCATAGTAGTATGTTGTTCTGACTGTTTTGCACAGGGTCCTGGGTTCAATACTTGGCAGTGAAATGTATGGTGGTAACACAGCATTTTATTCTAACAACTTTCGAACATTATACAAGCAATGTTTAAAATGTGTCCCTGTTTTTTGGTCTTTTGCCCCCCCCCCATAAATTTTGGATTTTTCTAGATTTCTTGTGCTGCAAAGTTCAGAGATGCAGCTGAGTGTTAAGTAGATTTTACAAGAAGCTGAGAACTGCAGGGGAACAAAAGTTTAGTGCTGCTTATGCCAAGTTGTTTTGCATTGTTAATAGCACAATAGTTAGTGCATTTGCTTTTGATGCAGAAGGCTGTGGGCTCTCCTCCCACAGTAGGTAGCTGCATTGCTGATACTGTACTGTATTGTAAATGGGGTGGATGCTGCAGTCCTTTTTGGTGAAGATACATAGTAACTATTAACCTGTTATCAGTTTGCCATCCATTCCCTATTGCAATATTACTAGCATAATTTTTAATGCAACTTAGGCAATGTATTCCTCAAGGGCAACAGGCACTTTATTTGTAGATGAAACAATAAAATATAAAGTTGTTTGCTAGCAGCAACCTCTTCATTAGTTACAGATTTCTTTAATGTGAAATTATTTAGATGACTTTTACTTCTTCAGAGATTGTGCATATTTACTGATACTGGTGGACTGTAGACTTGAGTAGACTTTTATGATAGAATTGTTCTGAATTGGGCAGTTTTGTCGTTATTAGTGCATGCATTTTGTTTCATTGTTTACTGGAAAAATGTTCTGAATTGGACAATTTTGTCATTATTGGTGCATGCATTTTGTTTCATTGTTTACTGGAAAATGTTCAAAACAAATTTAAAATGCCCTCTAACAACTGTGCTATATTGTACAAGGAATGTAATTTAATACAATCAGGAAGGTGTATCAAAGACCATGTGTATGTTTCGTGTGCAAGTGGCCTATGATTTGAAAACAGCCAAAAGTTAATCTTTATCTGCCACTGGCAAAATGTATTTTCTTTGAATGTGGGTTTCAATGCTGTTTCAATGAATGTGAGTTTCAAGGGCAGAGAAGTTTTAATGCTAAGTCTGTTTTCATTGTGTGATTGCATTGCTTTATTTAGCAGATGTCTTAGTGTTTGTGCTGTAAAATGCAAAATAAAACTTTCAAATGAAGTCCAAATCATCGTAGAAGTAAAGCAGTATGCACATTAGTGGTTATGGTAAATGGGGTGAAATAGCCAAGTAATGGTTCATTGGAATGGCTGCAGGTGGGAGGCTCCATTCAACCATGATTTTGTGAGGGGGAAGGGCGGCAAACTCAAAGACAGCTCCGGCTGAACTATATCTCTCAACTGTCTGGATTTTCACAGAATGAATAGATTTTTGCTTCTTATTTTTGGTTTGTTCCTCATAAAATGTGTGGTTTTCTGGCAAATTATTTAGGAATTAAGTCACTAAATAATGACAGACACTGAGTTTCAGACTTCATAACCTTCAGAAAAATGCATGCTAAAGCAAGACCTGTTATTCTATCAATTGTCTCAGTTTATACAACAATTTATAGTACTGTTTATATGTTCCCCAGTATATTTGGCCTTGTCCAGACTTCCTGCATTAACAGGTTGAGAGGTACATGCAAGTAAATTGCTTTATAGAATTAGGCATATCCAAACCTCTCAACTGTCCCCGATTTTGGCTCAAAATGTTGCTCTTCCCCTAATAATCCCACCGTAAAATGGCAATTTTGGAAGAAAACGTGGGGGCTTACAATTAAGAAATAACTGTAATAATCAGAGTTATAGATTACTTTTGTTTCAGAAATGCATGTAGATTCTTTTATTTTGTCAGCTGCTCAAGTTAGCAGTACTAATATTAAAAAAGTGTCCCTTCTTTGATAGGTTCCCAGCTGTATTGTGTGGCTATTTTATATTTTTGCATCACATTTTTGGTCCATTTTTCATAAAATTGTGTTTTTTTTAGCAAATTAGTGGCAAATCATTAAAGACTGAAATTAGAAAATAATGACAGACATTTGAGTTTCAGATTTCGTACCCTTCAGAAAATTCATACTAATGCAAGACCTACTATTCTATTATCTTTCTAAGTTTATAAGAGCAATATTTAAAAAATTTCCTTATTCTTGGGCCTTTGTCCCACTTCTATGTATGGCTCTGTCCATATTTCTTGTTCTGAGGTTGTGAGGTATGACAAATGTGTCAGAGCCATCACAGTCAGCCAGAGACATTTCAAATTGTGACATACCTATTACACCCCATTCCCCCATGTAGTGATTCTGGATGTGTCCAAGCAAGGCATGGAGTAGTTATGCAGTGTAAATGTGCAGAGTATCCCCCCATCCAAGGTAGACACAAGTGCTACTTTTATTCTGTCCTTGATTTTGCAGAATGTTCTGGTTTCTGTCATATTTTTATACTGTTGATTTATGCTTATTATTACTCAGAAAGTGCCTGTTGCTCTGTGTTTAAGCAGCAATGCTTTAATGACCATCAGGTAAGCTTGTCTGAGATTGTAAGATGCAAGTAAGCTTTAATAAGCATACTGTTAAAGAATTGCCAACATTGAAAGCCTTTCTGTTGTTGCCATGCAAAGAATACTTACATAACTAGATAATGTATAAGCCTTGGGTATTGAAATGCATATGACAGTATCTGTAATAAAGGAAAGGATTACATTATTTTAAGAAGCTCATTACATTTGTTGGAGACTTGCAGTCATCTTTGCAGGCTTTACCTGTAAACCAAACAGAATGCCAATCTATCATGTGTGGTCCACTACCCATACAGTAATCCTTTAAGCAATGTATCTTGAGCTTGTTTCTTGTTTGCTTTCCATTTTCTACTTTGATCATGTTTTCCCCATGAAACAAGTAGATAGTTGTCAGGCAGCAGGTGTTTTTTGGATAAGAAACATTTTTACAAGTGGGGGTATCACAGAGATTGCTACTTTCAGCATGTTGGTACTTTAATAAAGCTGAATATAAATTATAATTAGAACTGCAGTGCAAGGAGAAGTGTTTTGAGTTGAGTGCTGCTTGTTTTTCTTATACTTGATTTTGACTGGCATTCCAGTAATGTATTTAAAAAGTAATTTATTTTTTCATGCCTCACAACCTTTTTGTTTCCATCTAGATATTAAGTAAGCTGTCATGCAGCCAATGCATTGAAATATTTTTTTTTCTTCTACACTTCATTTTGTCTTGATTGGACTCTCATAATGACGGTTTGGCACCCAGGGCAGCATATTTAATTAAAGTTACAGTTTTTGTGGTTTTTAGCATAGCTCCTCCCCTTTCTAGTTGGACACACCCATTCCCATTGACCCCACCTATTCAGCTGTCTCCTGCAGCCCTTCTTTGATTTGATGTCACCAGTTGCCACTGCCTGACAGAGGTGTTTGAATAAAGGCCCCTGCCTGCTGATGTGAAATGCATGCTGAACATAGCATGTATACTGGCTATGTTTTTACCTTTGAGGGATAGCTTTACAAAATAATATGAACAGTGACTATGGTTATGCAGGTATGTGTATGTTATTTTTATATATGTGTGTGTGTATGTATATATATATATATATATATATATATATATATATATATATATATACACACACACACACACATATATATATATATATATATATATATATATATATATATATATATATATATATATATATGGTTTATCTTCATTTGTGTGAAGTGCACATCTGCAACAGCACATGTGCGAAAAGACAATTTCAAAAATCCATATTGATGAACCACGCATGGGCGAAATCACACCTGAGTAAATGCCAGTGTGCATTTGTTCATGTGAATTTGGCTTTTTGAGTGCAGATTGCACTACAGTGAGGGATTGGAACATGTACCCCTTCTATCACTGTAGTGTGATCTCAGAGTTAGCATATTAAAGTAGCAGGGGGTGTGGGGAGTGCAGGGGTTCTTGGCCCCCTGCATAACCATGTTTGGAGACATCCGGTGATGTCTTTTAAATGTCACTGGGAGTGCACTGTTGTGATGCTGTTCGAAAATGGTCAAATCTGGGTTTCCAGCAAACCATTTTTGACATTTGTGTTCGCAAAGGTTCCGTAACTCACTATTTAGAGTCCTGCATATGCAAAAACACATATTACATTACCAAACAAATTAAGGTAAACCTAAATATATATAATAATTTTCTTGGGTGGCAAAAGCCAGGGTACCATTTGGCTAGGCTTATATAGGCCCTAAGGCCAATATGAACCTATGAACATATATATATATATATACATATATATATATATATATATATATATATATATATATATATATATATATAGGAAACTAGACTGCATGTTTGTGTATAAGACGGGTACTGATATCTGCATCCTCATCTAAGTTTTTCTTTCCTCTCACAGCATTATGTCTGGCACATGGAAGCCTCATAAATGAAGTTCACCCAGGCAGAGAGTGAGATCTTGTTACAGGGCCTCCATCTCAGTGGTCAGTGGGTGATTGTTTATGATAAATCTGAAAGACCACTTTTTCTGGTTAGACTTAATAAATGGTATCAGTGTAGTCTGTGGCCAGAGCAGGGACTACCAGCAGGTCATACACAGGGCCACTAGCATGACTTGTGCTGTGAAAGGTCTGCTGCCCACTTGGGACAGGAGTTTAGGGCAATGGGAGGCAGTCTGTTAACCAAACCACCATTACCTGAAAAGGAGAAGTTCCCTGCTGTCTCCATGGAGGATCTAAGTTATCTTGATCAGCTCCTGCAGGGTGACTCTATCCACACAACTGCATTTCACAGTTTCAGTGTTGTGAAGGACATAAAATGTTAAGCATGGATGGATGGCGTAGACACCTCCAAGAGTGATGACACACATCTTAACTACAGGTGATAAGTACAGCCTTTGCATAAACAGCTGTCTTAACTTTGCAGCTACCCAAAGCATCATTCTTTTATTCTCCTCCTACAGTGCTAGGATTTTATGGAGGTCAATTGCTCTGGAGCTAGTGGATACAGCTGCAGAAAATATATACAAGTTTATGATTTGTTCTGCCATATTGTTTTCTCTCATTTGCTTCTGCTGTCCCTCATTTTAATACCGATGTTCATTACTATCCCATTATATCACCATTAGCACACAATGCTGGCAGCTGTGTTTCTTGGCTTCCATTGCTTGTGCTCACAGTGTCTGCTTATCAAGTACACCCTCGGCATGATGACTCATCTTGCACAATTATTGACCATGACACAGAGAATGTTGCTGAATCACAGTCTACATGTGGCACAAGTTGTGACATTTATTTGTACCAGAATATGAAGATATAATGTCAATAATTCATATAAAATTATTACTTGGTAGTTTTTTTGGTTTATTTCATTTTTTGCTCACAGATATAGTGGAGAGATTCCAACAATTTGTGCGCAGTTTGTAGCAAGAGCAGCATAAACAGCAGTGGTATGATTTAGACAAGTGTGCAAGAGTTCCCCAAGCAGTAAAACATAGTATATAACTGCACACCAGCGGGTACAGTAAAGCAAAGCAGTCATAAGATTTCTAGTCATGCATTCATAGCAATAGGAGTACAATTCAAAGACAACACATAATAGGTACTAAGTAACAATAGGGATAATGAAAAAAATAATGCAATGGCACAATTCATAAAGTGTAATGACAAAGGATGCAAATCCATTAATATTTGCCCGAATGCTTGTGAAGCAGCCATTCCATATAATTACTGGCTCTGACTGTGCTGAAGGCCACGGCATTATTGTTACTGGTGCCAACTAATCTACAGGACAGTCACCACCTAGTAGAAGAGAGATGGATAGTGTATGAATCAAATGTGTCACATGGCTAGCTCATTCCATAGCTATTTATTAGAGTCACCACAGCATGAGGTAATCTGGAGAGAAGTGTGATGTAGCAGACAATATATGGCACAAGAGGGATCTCTGCATCCTGTAGCAGTCCATGATGAGCATGACATAGCATGTACTACAACACATTTATGTACAATGCTGTCAGAGTCAACATCCATGATAAGATGCTTACACAACCAGTGGGGGGTGAGGGGGCTGCCCATATATCATCAATACTGAGGGTACACATGAGAAGGTAGCACTGCTAACACCAGGATCTTAAATAAACAACTTAACTTGGAAGATAAAGAAACCTACACTGTAGCAAGGATTCTCCTCTTTTTAATGTTGCAGACCCAGTGGAAATAGTGGTGGTCTCCACACATGAAAAATAACTGACAGACCAGCTTACAAGAAAGTAATCTGAAAATATAATTAATATTTTCAGATTACTATTTACTATTATTATAGACAATGACATAGATTATAATTTTATAGGATGTTAGCACATTTTGTTTGTATCAACAACCAGATACGAGAAATTTGTGAATATATTACACACCTTACAAATCAAACATAATACAATATTACTGAATAAAGCAGTTCCATGACCGGCTGGACTAATTGCTTCTCACAGAATAAAAATGCAGCTACCAATTGACTTTATGAATAGAAACAGTTTAGAGTAAATTGTAAAATCCCTACAAATTCTAATAACATTTTTATCATATTGATAAACCTGTGATTCTTGTGTTTCCCTCCATGATTGCAGTTTTATGCGTATGTGAAAAGGTTTTTGTTATTTCTTAGGAGATCCACTCACAGCTAACTCAAATTTTCAAGCATTTATATAGGTGAGAAAACAGTCATATTGTACGTATACTGCAGAGACATGCATAAAGATACACAAACACACGTACAAAATACATAAAAAAATGCACGCACACACACACACACACACACACACACACACACACACACACACACACACACACACTCGCACTTCTCTTTTACACACACACACACACACACACACACACACACACACACACACACACACACTCTCTCTCTTCTCTTTTGACTGATCGAGACACAGCTGCTCTAGAAACTCATTGTTGATCACAACTAAGAAATGACCTTGGCTAAGCCTTATCTACACTCTTCTAAAATAAACTAAACAGGACAAGCTGTCTTACCCTATTATCAAAGAAGTTTATGATGCAGTCATGCTTCTTTCCTTACTGTGTAGTAAAAGTTCTATTGGGGAGGGGGTTTCCTACTGTATAAGGTATAAGAACACGAAGGGATATTAAGTTAGATGACAAAACTTTTATCAAGACCCATATTGTCAGACTTCATAGATGAGCTCCCATTTCATAAAAAATACCTTAAGTGTTACCTGCAAGGTCACCCTGGACTTTGGAAGCAGGACATTTTTGTCCTTGCTCATGAGGATGAGTGTACTTAAAGTTAATACATTTACATAACATGGCTACATTACAGTTAGTACATTTTACATCTCCCATTCACCTATAACATAACTACAGCTCAACCCGTACAATCACAAATTTCAACCCTAAATCCTTCACAGACTGTCTAAAACAAATGAAGTGGAACCCTCTGAAAACTCTTCCCCTTGATGCCATCTCTTACTTCAACTCCTCCTTTATAAATTTACTCAACAGCTGTGCTCCCCCAGAATTAAAAGAGTCAAATCTAAAACAGCCCCATGGCACTCTAAAGATACTATAAAATGCATGCATACTCAGGACAAATCATGGAAACTCTACCATAAACTCCCTTAACAAATATAAATGGCTTTGTAACTTAGTAAAAAAACAAATAACCTTTGACCGCAAAACGTACTACTCCAAACTACAAAATATCCTCAAAACCAACCCCCCCAAATTTTGGAGCAGTGTCTTCACACTCCTTAATCCTGGAAGAAAATATAACCCTTGTCCAGACCCCAATGCCCCAGACTATATCATAGCATCAAGATTCAACTCCTTTTTCATAGACTCAATTGCCAAACTAACCATATAATTCCCCAAAAACTCTCCACCCTCTCCTACCTCCCCTCCCTGTCTCACACCACCAGTTCCACACCCCTTCTCCCTTAAACCTATCCCTGTCAATACCATAAGAAATCTTCTTTATAAATTAAAACCTTGTTCCAATGCCCCCAACGGTTTACTCTCAGATTTTCGCAAATTAGCTGCTGATGATATTGCTCTCCCCATCTGCATCTTAATAAACGACTCCATCCAAGAATCCTATATGCCTCTTCTCTGGAAAAAAGCCTTCATCATTCCCTTACATAAAGGTGGCAATAATTCTGACATCTGTAACTTCTGCCCCATAGCCATCCTCTCCCCATCTCAAAAATTCTTGAAAAATGTATCCACCAAATTTCCTACCTTAACTTCTCAACAATCACCTCCTCAAACCAACACAGCATGGTTTCAGACCAGGTCATAGTACCACCACTGCCCTCCTATTCTTTCTTGACATTATCAACCATGAACGTGACCCACGTAACATTGTATCATCCCTGCTCCTAGACTTATCCAAGGTTTCTGATACTATTTCCCACAGCTTACTTCTTTCTAAACTCTGTCTCAGGCAACCATAAACTAGTTTAACAGTTACCTCTCAAACAGACAACAGGCTGTCAAATGGAATAAATGTACCTCCTTTTTCCTAGACACCCTCACAGGTGTCCCACAAGGTTCAATACTGGGCCTTCTTCTCTTCAACATATTCATAAATGACTTCCATATTTGCATCCCTAATACTAAACTCATCCAATATGCCAACGACTACACAATTATCTGTTCAGCTAAATCTCTCCCTACACTCCTGCAAGCTACTCAAGCAGCCTTTACCAGCACCGAGGCCTGGATGTTCAACAACCATCTTGCCCTTAATGTCTCCAAATCCAAACTTATGATTTTCACCCCCACCAAAAACTCCAAAATAGACAATAACACCTTTGAAATTACAAGTCTAAATAACACACCTATTGAAGTAGTATTCCATACCAAGCTCCTAGGTATCATTATTGATGAACAACTTAAATTCAGTATTCATCTTCAAACTACTATAAAGAAAACTCACCAAAAACTTGTATGTTTATCGCCACAATCACTTTCTTACCTCTTCTACTAAACTCACTCTCTCCACTACTTACCTTCTCCCCTCACTTATGTATGGTACCCCCATCCTTACCAATCTTCAAGCTACCCTCAAATCTAAACTAGCAGCCTGCTATAATAAAATTGTAAAGATCACTACAGGCTTCAAATCCTCCTCCCATCAATGCAACTCTCTACACTCCTTAAAATGGCTTGAGCTCCCCAATTATCTATCTTATATTCAACTTATTACGACCCATAAACACAGCTTTAAGGCCCAAGACTGTCCCTCCCTCTCTTGTACCTTCACCATGCATCTCCCTGAATGTTCCCTTAGGTCTAACAATCAAAACCTACTTAAAGTATACAAGCCCTTCCTCACTCCTGGTCAACTCCTTCTGTCATTCTTCCTCACTCGCAAATGGAATTCATTCCCTGCTCATATTTGTATCTCCCAGAACCCCACTAACTTCAAAACCTTACTTCGTTCTTATCTCACTTCCAACTGGGAATGCTCCTGCTCCCACCCATCCTAAGCTCTAAACTGTACCTCTGCCTCCACATTCCACCTCGTCCTCTAGTCGACCTTCCTTACCTATCTGTACCCTACCGAACACTAACCTACCTATCCTCTCCCTTCTCTTCATACTCTGCTTTAATCCTAATGACCCTATATCTCATTTACCCTTTCTCAGTTTTTAATCCCATGTCTCCCAATGTTGTTTTATACTTGCATTTTCAGTATATGTAAATATACTTGGCTGTATGTATATGTATTTTCTGTATGTATATTGTATTTCATGGAGCTTTTCTCCCCGGGTCTCCATTGAAAAAAGGCTCACTTTGGCCCAATGGACTTTCTCGGTTAACAAACTGCAAATAAATAAATAATAGAGGGAGACTTGGGGTGATCTGGGCTTGTTCTTGTATAAAAATGCAATGAGAAAGATCACAGCAGGCAATAAATGAGTTCTACACTATAATCAAAACCACTTGTTTTTCACTGTTGTTAAAATTAGTGGTATGGAACACTGACAGTTTGGGTTTTGTTATTTTTGGAGCACAATAATTTATCACTAATTCAATTTTGAATTTGAATTTGAAAGTCAAAAGAACCAGCACTGCTGTGTTCCATAGAATAAAATTAACACAACTAATTAAAAGCTCCACACATTATAGCAAGACATCAAATTCTCTATTAGACTGGATCCTAGTATAAGCCCCTATCAAATGCACTACCACAGGTACAATGTCTGACAGTTTCATTGATCATCTCCCAGTCTATACTACCAGACATCCCACACATCCACTTAAACAACATGTTTATAAAATTACACACAAACTTTCCAAGTTTAACTCAGAATTATTTAATACTACCCTATCATCTATTAACTGGAACTTCCTAAAAATCCTCCCCTTAGCTGATGCTGTAAATGAATTCACTACAACTTTCCTGAATATCCTAAATTCACTTGCTAGAAGGAAGAGACTAAAAGCAAATAATGCAATGTGGCTATCCAAAGAGAGTAGAATGCTAATGCAGGATAGAGGAAAAGCAAGGAAAGAATAGCAAAAACATAAAACACCTCAACATCTTGAACACTTCCAAATGTTTCACAGTCCTATTAAATCAAATTAATGAAGACAAAACCTATACTATAATAGCTTTCAAAATAATACTAAACACAGGCCTAAATAAATTCTGGACAGTCATTAAGGAAATTTTGCATATGGGTCCTGTCATAATTAATGTTTATATATGAAAACTATTTTACTGCAATCCTTGGAGACTGGATGCTTCCAAAGTTATTTTTTTTGAAGTATGTTTGTAATTACTCTACTAGACACAGCGATAGCTTGTTATACAACAAACATATACCAGTTTGTTATAGGTCCATAGGTTTGGTGAAGAAGCTCAAGGCCTTTCAGACATTAAGGAGTTTGATATTCTGGCTCTCATTCTGGTGATTACAAGTGCCCCTGTAATCATCCAATTCTTCCTGAAGGTGTAGATTGATGAAAATAGTTTAGTTGAGAAGGGGCATTTATTCTGTTAGTGTGAGAGTATTTGAGCTATTAAATTGTTACATTTCATGGTATGCTTGATATTTATTTTTAATGAGGCAGAACCTCTCTTGTGTTCAGGTCATGGGGGAATTCTAAGTGAAGAGTTTCTAATTATTAAGGGGCTTTGTTGTTTTTTTCTACATCATAAAATGTGTTGCGATACTTTATTGACAAAAGCAATATCAGCATCTGAACTGCAGGTTGT
>NC_056750.1:558114267-558156767 GCF_019279795.1 Protopterus annectens
ACTGTTGTATTAAGTTTGACATTGTTCCTGTTCGGTAGTGTGAAATATGGCAAATACGTTCATTTTTTTTTACAAATATGTTCTGTGATTCAGTAACATGAATGTAAACCAATAATTATAAATCTAACACTTCAACATACTTTATGCATCTATATACCTCTTCCTGGTCCTGTACATTCTATTCAGAACTGAAGCTAAAGTGTTTT
This sequence comes from Protopterus annectens, assembly GCF_019279795.1. NCBI lineage: Eukaryota > Metazoa > Chordata > Ceratodontiformes > Protopteridae > Protopterus > Protopterus annectens. Next base: position 558,114,474 of record NC_056750.1, read on the forward strand.
AGTGTGCTCTTTACTTAACCAGACATTTAAGAAAACTCAGAACTAAAAACCTCTTTACTTAACCAGACATTTAAGAAAACTCAGAACTAAAAACCCTATAGTATGTCTCTTTCATCATATGTTTATGAGACCAGGAGAAGAAACATCAATATGTATTTTCAATGATCAATGTGTCTCAAGCTGGATATTCTATCCCCATGAACTATTATTCAGATATTTTGTGTGATACCTATGCATCAGCATCACTCTGTTTTTTTTTAACATTTGAATTTCTTATACCCCCACAATAGCTGTCACTGGGCCTGTTATTATGCCATTGTTTTGTTTTCAAGATTCTTTGTCTTCTTCTCACAATACAGTTTGTGTCCCTTTTGTATGACCCATCCTACTTGTATACAGGAAGTGTTTTTTGTTTTCCATTTAGATACAGTAACAGTGTTGTGAGTCTTACTGGAAGATGTCCAATTTTTTCTTTTTCCGTGAATGACCAAGGTTTGTGCTAACTGAAATCTGCTACAAAGCTTTTTATAGTACTATAAAACTGTTTTTCAAAAGAACCTAATTAAATAGTCAAAATTTTAAGTCCTTAAACAATCGCCAGATCTTCTTCCATACTGTGAAGTGTCAGCCTTGCTAGTTTATACTTAGTAGCTCTTCTCATTCCTCTGTGACTGATATATGTCACTTTAAAGAGATAGTTACAAATACTGCAAGTATTACTGTCTGCAGTTATATGGATAAAGTAACACTTCACTAATAAAAAATTAGACTATTTACCAGTTTGTTTATGTAGTGTTGCAGATGAAATCATCTCTTTTTTTTCTTGTAAATACTTACCTGAAACTAGTACTTTACTGATCTCATCAAGACACAATCGTAGAATGTAAAACTGTGGGCAATGACTTACAACAAGAACTACAGAAAATGACATGTCTAACACTGAACATGCAGCCTGACACAACTTCTACTCAGAAACATTGTGAGATACGAACAGTCAAAAAATGCTGGGAACTTCATGATCTGAGGCAGGGAAAATAGTCGGAAAACAAAACAGGATTTATCACAAAAGATGTCCAGCACCTCCTGTTCCAGTGCTTCTACATGCTGGCTAAAGCCTTTGCTGCCAACATTATACCTTTATTAGGCAGAGCTCAGCTAATGGGCATTCTAATATAACAAACATATCAAATACAAAACTGAAAATATTAATGTACATCTGCAAAATGACAGAAATCTCAACAACAAATTGCCCATTCTTGAGGGTCTCCTGTATTTGAAATACATCCATATTTTTCAAATTATTAAGAAATGGTTTAAATGTAAAGAAAGCACTCCCACCATACACGGGTTTTGCATCTACTGTGCTTCCAGGCCCAGTGACAGTGGTGGTGGTGTATTTATGGTTGTTAAGCACCATATCAACTCCAGGCATTTTCCCAGCAATCCCACAAATAGGTTCATAGGTAGGTACAAGGTTATCTTCCTGAAGGCATTTATAAGCCTAGCCAGAGTGTGTCAGCTTTCGTCACCCCATTGATTAATAAACTGAGCCTCTGTCAAGAAGAGCCAATGAAGTGATCCCAGGGGTGTATTTTCATTTACCCATCCACTCGTTAAGGTTTCTCTTGAAGAGTGTTAGTGAGGGTCTCTGCCTAATGTAGTTAGGAATTTTGTTCCAAAGCGTGGGGAGTCACTGTGATAGGAATCTATCCCTCCAGCATGTTCTATTTATTGTTGTGGCGAGGGTTAGCTCACTATAGCGAGTGGCTCACAGTGACTTGGATTTCTTTAAGTGGAGCATGTCCATCAATTCTGAGTTGGACATGGCTTTGTAAGTCAGGCAGAGATCACCTCTGAGTAAGCGATATGCCACTGAGTACAGCCAGAGTTTTTCCAGTCGGACTGCATAGGACATATGTTTGAGGCCAGTAATCCTCTTGGTGAGGTACTTTTGTGGTCTTTCCAGCTGTTGGAAGTGTCTTGTGAGGTACATCCCAAATGGGGCATTGTACTCTATGATGGGTCTGATGAGGGATGAGTAGAGGGGCACTATAACCTCTTTATTTCTAGATGTGAACCCTTTAGTAATTAGATGGGCTACATAGAAGAATTTCCTAACTACTTTGGCAATATGATTGTTAAAGGAGAGATTACTATCTACCTGTGTCCCCAGATCTCTTATTACCTCTTCTGTATTAAGGGGGCTGCCACCTATGTGGTAATTCATGGGTGTTTTGTTTTTCCCAAACGGGATGACTATGCATTTTTGGCATTTAGCTTGAGACCATGACTTTGACACCAGGTGTCCATCTCAGTAAGGCCCTTTTGGAGAATGTCTGTGTCAGCCAGAGAGTCAATTATGGCTCCCATTTTGCAGTCATCGGCGAACTTGGTTAGCCATAGTCCTCCTGTGTTTGCCTGTACTTCTTAGAAGTATATGCCGAACAGTAGGAGTCCCAGGACCGAGCCTTGTGGGACACCAATTGTGACTGGTTTAGAGTCGGAACTGGAGCCCGCTATTCTTACTGTGTGAGTTCTGTCTGTAAGTCAGTTGGCAACCCATCTCGTGACATAGGGGTTTATGTTCAGGCTGGTGAGTTTTTCTATAATTTCTGAGTGGGGAATGGTGTCAAAAGCCTTGGTGAGGTCAAGGTAGGCTGTGTGAACCACCTTCCTCTCATCTATGGCCTTGGTGACTGTCTCAAAGTCAACCAGGTTTAGTAGACATGATCTACCCTTACCAAAGCCAAACTGGGTCGGGTCAAGTGTTTGAAGGTTTCAGTGTCTTTATTAATGAGTTCCATGATGATGCGCTCCATAGCCTGGAACTCATAAAACTTTAGATTATCCTAAACAGGACAAACTATCAGACTATACCTATTACAGGACATCATGTGTGCTCCCAGATAATCATGTAAGATTCCCACATATACTCAAGGATTTCCATGTAAACAAAAGCTCTATTATATTGGAAGATATTAGCCACCCCTGCCTAAGCTGAGGCATCTATACCTCCAATATGGAGTATGCATAGAAGTTTTTAGAAGATCTAAGAGTTAATGAACAAAAACTCCCTGGATAAAATAGTTAACAAACCCATTAAAGGGCATAATACTCTTGATCTGGTCCTTACAAATGTAGACTCGTAAAGCAATATTCTCATTGATTATATCACCATCATCATTTAAGTCAGATTATAAACTAGTGACTTTCAACTTCAAAATCTCCAAAGCCCCTGCATGAAATATCTCAGAATTCAAAGACTTCAGACAACTTGCACATGGCAGCATCAGCTGACAATGATATTGCAAGTAGCTTCATAAAGGAGTTTCATGACCATTTAGATAAGTATATATAATTAAAGATCAAATCAGAACAAAATATAATAGAGCATTCAAAAACAAAGCCCCTCGGTTGCCTTCCAATATAATCATTACAATAAAAGAAAAACAAACTCCTTAAATCATACAGCAGATACAACAATCCTTATATCAAAGATTGTCTGGAATATTACTTAGTATTACTAAACCACAAAAAATATTGTTATGTCTACTAAAACAGCATGTGCATGTTTGTTAGCATTTGAATTTAAGGACAATTATAAATCCTTCTTCGGCTATCTTAGGAAACTAAGAAATAGCATTGAACATTGTTCTGAACTTATTCAGTGTGATAATACCTATTCAGATTCTAAAGACACTGCCAGTATACTAACAAACAAATTAAGTGCTATTTTTTACCCCAAAGACTTCTTTCCAAAGTCACCATATCCATAAATTCCTTAAATCCGATGTTATTCCAAATGAATATGTACTGAAGGTGTTTAACCTAAGTTTAGCTACAGGTTTTGTCTCTGAAGTTTGGCACATCATAGTGGTAATGCCACTCCATAATGGAAAACCTTCTTCTGACTCCAAGAATGATAGCACCATTGGTCTGCTGAGTCTCAAATGCAAAGCTGTGGAGCATATTATAACTGACCTTATAAGCAATGATATCAAAAATCTCATTAGCTTTGACCTGCAGTGGTTTGGCTTTGACAAGGGAAGATCCTGCCTAATGATTATTGTTAACTTCTTTGAAAGGGTTACACAGGCTGTCATAGGAATCGTAGGAAGTTACTGGCTATTGGCCCTGAGGCCCTTACAAGCCTAGCTAAGAATTTAGCCCATGTTCCAACAAGTCATCACCCTATGCCACTGTCAAGCAGGGAGACAGGTGGAATCCCAGGGGTGTATTTTCTGTTTCCCATCCAGTTATCCAGGTTGTGCTTAAAAAGGGGTAAAGAGGTACTGTGCTTGAAGTGGAGAAGGAGTCTATTCCACAGATGGGGGAGTCTCTGGGAGACAAATCTGTCCCATCAACAAGTTCTATTGATGTCACAGACCAGGTTGAGGCCATGTGTATGGGTTACTCGAGTGAGCTTGATTTGCAGATATGCAGCAGTTCCATCAAGGCGGGATCCAAGATCACCTTGTATGCCAGACTGAGGTCACCTCTGAGAAGTCTGTAGGAGATTGAGTAGAGGGATAGGGCTTTTAGCCTATCTCTGTATGGTAGACTTCTGAGGCCCTGGATTCTCCTAGTGAGGGACCTCTGTGGTCTCTCCAGCTGCTGCATGTGCTTTGCGAGGTACATGGTGAACAGGGTGTTGTACTCAGTAATGGGCCTTATTAGGGAAGAACACAGGGATGTTATGAGCTCCTTGTCCCTTTATCCTTACTTATGAGGTGGGCCATATAGAAAGTTTTCCATACAACAGAAGCAACATGGTAGTCAAAAATCAGGTTGCTATCAACCTGGGTGCCCAAATCCCTCATGACTGATTGTGTGCTTAGGATATTGTTATTAACGTGATAATTTTGCGGGACATCACCAGTGGTGGCTGGTGACTTCAAATCAAAGGGGGGCTGCAGGAGACAGCTGAATGGGTGGGGTCAATGGGAAGGGGTGTGACCAACTAGAAAGGGGAGGAGCTATGCTCAAAACCACAAAAACTAACTTTAATTAAATATGCTGCCCTGAGTGCCAAACCGTCATTATGAGAGTCCAATCAAGACAAAAATAAGTGTAGAAGAATACAAATATTTCAATGCATTGGCTGCATGACAGCTTACTTAATATCTAGATGGAAACAAAAGGCTATGAGGCATGAAAAAATAAATTACTTTTTAAATACATTACTGGAATGCCAGTCAAAATCAAGTATAAGAAAAACAAGCAGCACTCAACTCAAACCACTTCTCCTTGCACTGCAGTTCTAATTATAATTTATATTCAGCTTTATTAAAGTACCAAGTAACATGCTGAAAGTAGAAATCTCTGTGAAAGTCCATGTGAAAGGAAGACCCTTCTGTTTGCCTCTGACAGGGTGTTAATAACTCATGATTCTGGCATTTTGGAAGTGATTTACAGATGTCACACTGTGTAGTATTGGCTTGCCATTTGTATTCTTCTTTTGTCAAGCTTGATGGTGTTGGTCTAGCTTCTGACCCTCAGTCTGGTCCTTGTATCCAAATGACAATGCAGAGAGTACCCTTCAGGAATTTGGTTTCACTACATTGTATTCCTTCTACTCAGGAGGTTCTAAGTGCCACATCTATTTCTTTAACGAGTAATCTCAAAGTCGTTTTGAAGTGTATAATGTTCTACAGGAGCACTACCCAGTCAGTCATGCCTTTGCTGTTGTAGAAATACTGAATTGATTCATAGCATTATAGTTTCCTACTAGGGCATGAGGGGACTTCACTTTTAATTTAATTTTAATTTTTCATTTGTTAACCAGGTACATGAACTGACCATCTATGATCATTTTCAGCCATGAAAAAGGCTGTAATGATAAGTGCAATCATTTATATAGACAATTTGGAATAGTTAGTCAACTGGAATATGTTTAATGATTGGGAAAAAACTGGAGTAGCTGGACAAAACTTATGCACACTTGCCAAGTAATGTCATATTTTTTAATAATAGGAGGTGCAGCCTTTAGACCTATTGCCCACACTTGCTGTCTTCACCAAGTATTTAATATTCTTCTCAGTGGTATTACATCACTGGTGTCTCCTGGTATTCGTGTACCTAGATGCCAGGCTAGTGATAATTTTCTGTTGGTTGTTTCTTTAGCAAGAGATCCACTATGTCCCGACATGGCTGCACAGTCTGGGTATATCCATTAAATGAGATAAAGTCTTAAACTAAGTCTAGTCCACATCCTGTGTTGGGCCTTCTTTGACCTGATCTGCTGTCATTCTCTTCTTTCCTGCCGGAGAGCTCTGTCAAAAAGAAAACTTGTCTTGTGTGTCTCAGAAACAAACAATCAGGGCACATACCCTTCTACAGCTGTTTGTTATCAGAGCATTGAGACTTTTCAAATTTCTGTTGACATCTTTGGATGATTCTTTAAAATGTTGATGCCAGTAGCTTCAGAATTGCCTTCCCCTCTCAGATATGCTGCTCACATGTGACCATTGCTTCCATTCATTGATTTTGTAGATGTTCACCAACATTTTATATTGGGGCCTCCTCTTACTCCTTCTCTCACTTTCTGAATGTCTACATGACAGGATGCAGCAGCATCTTCTCTACGTTGCCACTGATCACTGTATTATCCTGTATGGATACTCCATAGCACCATCCAGAATCTTCAGATGGTATCTCTTAACTCTTTGATTGTTTGAGACCTACTTGAGCCTAGACCTACTCTTAGCCTAATCTTTCAAGTATTAGTTCAACTATAAAATAAGCAGAAATGGGGTGACTGCATTTCTAGAAGTCATTTGAGTTTTAATAGGGAACAGTTAAAAGTCTTGTTCTTATTTTATATTTGCTCTTGTTAACTTGAAAGTATATTTTTTACTCTCTTCAGCATCTGTATCAGTATCTTGTCATGTTGTTTTTGTGTCTGACACTAGATCAGTTATGGTTATATCAGATTGTAAACCTTCAATTACTTGTGCATCAACCCTTTGAAATACCACCAGTGCTGATGATACAGAAAACAGAAGTCAAAGTAATCTGTGCCTTCCTAATTGTGTTTTAAAATTACAGAATTTGAGTTTTGCTTTCTAATAAAAACCCTGCTTTATTAATATTAATACTGCTAACTTGAACAGCTGACAAAATAAAAGAATCTACATGCATTTCTGAAATAAAAGTGATCTATAACTTTGATTATTACAGTTATTTCTTAATTGTAAACCCTCTATGTTTTCTTCCAAAATTGCTATTTTGCGGAGGGATTATTAGGGGGAAGAGCAACATTTTGAGCCAAAATCGGGGACAGTTGAGAGGTTGGCTATGCCTAATTCTATAAAGCAATTTATTTGCATGTACCTCTCAACCTGTTAATGCAATAAATCTGGACAAGGCCAAATATATTGGGGGAACATATAAACAGTACTAAAAATTGCTCTTGTATAAACTGAGACAGTTGATAGAATTCCAATAAACAACACCAACGGTGAGCAGAAAAACGACCTTTATAGCAACACAAAGCTTTCATGTATTACACCCTTTCTCAATGCTTAATACAGGTTCATTTAAAACACAGTTTAAATAGGAGTCATAAAAGTCACATGACACGCAGCCCAAACATCATATGAACAATTTAAAGCAATAATACAAAATACAAAAACATATAAAAAATTTATATAAAAAATTAATAGTATTAAACTACAAAATGTACATATATTAATCATTACTTTAACCTGGTGCGTTGTATCTCAATTAGTACAGGCTTTAAGGAAACAGCAGAATTCAAACCAGGTGAACTATCAGCTGAAAGTCTGATAATCCATTCAAACTCTCTTATTTCCAATAAATTTCCCATATCACCTCCTCTAATGGATGGATGGATAATATCAATCACCCTGAATTTAAATTTATGATTTAAACCATATACACCAATATGTTTAAATACTGCATTATTCTCACATGCCCTTCTAATCTCAGACTTATGTTCTATTATACGATCTTTTAACTTCCTAGTGGTTTTACCAATATAAAATGAACAACAGGCAGTACAAGTTGCTAAATACACCACGTTGTTAGTAATATATGTAGCCGACACATCAAATGTATAAACTTTATGTGTTACTGGATGAGTAAACATACTATTACCAAATGTTTCATCAGAATTAACATTCATAATATCACCACAACAAGTACAATTACCACATCCATATGTACCTTTCCTCCCTAAAGTACACTGACCTTCTGGTTCTACCCTAAAATCTTTATAGCATAACATACTCTTTATTGTCTTCATATTCCTATACGCAAATCTTGGTCTATCATCTAAAACTGCCCTGATTTCACTAGATGCCATCAAGACCGTCCAGTATTTCTTAATAATACTCCTATCTGCGTCTTAGTATTATGAGGTTATATATCTGACCTTCTCTTCCCTGACAGAGTCACAATAACCATTATTCACATATTCATTAGTTGACAAAAATATGGGTTTAAAAGTAGTTAATCTATTGGTTATTACTTGACTTTTATGACTCCTATTTAAACTGTGTTTTTAAATGAACCTATATTAAGCATTGAGAAAGGGTGTAATACCTGAAAGCTTTGTGTTGCTATAAAGGTCGTTTTTCTGCTCAACATTGGTGTTGTTTATTGGAATTAATATCACAGTTGATAGAATAACAGGTCTTACTTTAGCGTGCATTTTTGTGAAGGTTATGAAGTCTGAAACTCAGTGTATCATTATTTAGTGACTTAATTCCTAAATGATTTGCCAGAAAACCACAAATTTTATGAGGAACAAACCAAAAATAAGAAGCAAAAATCTATTCATTCTTTGAAAATCTGGACAGTTGGGAGGTATAGTTCAGCTGGGCCTGTCTGAGTTTGCCGCCCTTTCCCCTCACAAAAATCATGGTCGAATGGAGCCTCTGCAGCCATTCCACTGATCCATTACTTGGCTATATCACTCCATTTACCATAAACACTAATGTGCATACTGCTTTACTTCTATGATGATTTGGACTTCATTTGAAAGTTTTATTTTGCATTTTACAGCACAAACACTAAAACATCTGCTAAACAAAGCAATGCAGTCTCACAATGAAAACAGACTTAGCATTAAAACTTCTCTGCTCTTGAAGCTCACATTCATTGAAACAGCATTGAAACCCACATTCAAAGAAAATACATTTTGCCAGTGGCAGATAAAGATTAATTTTGGGCTGTTTTCAAATCATAGGCCCCTTGCATATAAACCATACATGAGCTCTTTGATACACCTTCCTGATTGTACTAAATTATAGTCCTTTTGCAATACAGTACAGTTGTTAGAGGGCGTTTTAAATTTGTTTTTAACATTTTTCCAGTAAGCAATGAAACAAAATGCACGCACCCATAATGACAAAACTGCCCAGTTCAGAACATTTCCATCATAAAAGACTACTCAAACTTCTACAGTCCACCATTATCAGTAAATATGCACAATTCTGCAGTCCATCATTATCAGTAAATATGCACAATTCTACAGTCCACCATTATCAGCAAATATGCACAATTCTACAGTCCATTTTCAGTAAATATGCACAATTCTAAAGTCCATTATCAGTAAATATGCACAATCTCTGAAGAAGTAAAAGTCATCTAAATAATTCCACATTAAAGAAATCTGTAACTAATGAAGAGGTTGCTGCTAGCAAACACCTTTATATTTCATGGTTTCATCAAAAAATAAGGTGTCTTTTGCCTCTGAGGAATAAATTGCCTATATTACATTAAAAAAATAATAAGCTAGTAATATTGCAAGAGGAAATGGATGGCAAACTGATAACAGGCTCATAGTTAGTATCTTCACCAAGGAGGACATTCTCAGTACGGCAGCATCCACCCTTTGTGGGAGTAGAACCCACAGCCTTCTGCATCAAAAACAAGTACACAACCTGTTGTGCTATTAACAATGCAAGCAGACTCAGCATAAGCAGCACTAAACTTCTCTTCCCCTGCAGCTCTCAGCTCCTTGTAAAATCTACTCAATATTCAACTGCATTTCAACTTCGCAGCACAAGAAATCTGGAAAAAAGCCAACATTTATTGGGGGGGGGGGTCAAAATCCCAAAAACCAGGGACACATTAAACACTGCTTGTATAATCTTGGAAAGTTGCTAGAATAAAATGCTGTGTTACCACCATACATTTTACTGCCAAGGTCCCTGTGCAAAACAGTCAGAGCAACATACCACTACGCCAAATCAGCTGCTTTGTGAAAGAGAGGAAGAATGAAACTCAAATGGCTATCATTTAGTGAATTCAGTTCTCACCATAGCTGTCAACCTCTTAGTACAAAACACCTGGACAAACCCAGTAATGAGGGAATACAGCCCTCAAACATATTCAGTGAATTCAGTTCTTGCCATAGCTGTCAACCTTAGCACAAAAAACCTGGACAAAGCCAATAATGGGGGAATACAGTCCCAAAAATAGGGACAAATTTCAAATATTCATCTTATAAACTTAGAAAATTGCTAGAATAAAAGGTTGCTAGAATAAAAGGTTGTGTTACTATAATTTTTCTGAAGAATATGAAGTCTGAAATTCAAATGCCTGTCAATTTTACTTCTGATGGAGAGGCCCAGGGAGAAATACTGCAGACACATGTCTTTGTAAAATAGCAGGACACCAGAGCAAATCCACACAAACACAGGGAGGAGATGCAGACTCCACACAGAAGGTACCCCAGCCAAGAATCAAACCAGAAAACCTATAGATGTGAGGCAACAATGCTACCACTGCACCATCAAATATGTAAGGAATGAAACATTCAGAAACCTGAAGTCTAAAATTCAAATGCCTGTCAATTTTATTTAACATTTGTTAACCAGGACAGTCTGACTTGGAACAAAACAACAATTTTCAGCAGAGGCCCAAGAAGAAATAATGCAGACATGTCTTTGTAACATGGGAGGACACAAAACCAAATCCACACAAACACAGGGAAAAGATGCAGACCCCATACAGAAGGCACCCCAGCCAAGATTCAAACCTGAGAATCTGCAGCTGTGAGGCAACAATGCTACCACTGCGCCATCAAATATCAAGCATTTAGAAACCACAGATATTATGAGGAACAGAACAGATAAAATATGAGTCAAATATCTGTACATTTTTTGCAAATGGTGATGGGTAGGGAATTCAGGCCCTTAACACCTGCATACAAGGTACAGGGTTCAAGCCTGAGGTATTCCCTACCACCACACCATGAGTCTGCTATGAATAAACCCCCGCCATATACCCCGTACCTGTCCCTGTGTTGTCAGAATGTCCCCAGTGCCTCCTACTTCTGCCCTTCTAAATCATGAATGCTTTCAGTCAGTATTAATGACAGACATTAGAGTTTCACAGTTCATATCCTTACGTACATCCGTGGTAGTTCAAAAATTGTTAGACTAGCAACTATCACAGTTTGCAGGATGTGTAATTTAAAGTTATCACTGATTCTGTCCTGTTTTGTGTTAGAAAGTTGAGATGCTTGCCTAATGCCCCCTGCTCCTCCCCCTCATACATCAATAACTATTACAGGCATTGAATAATGCCCATTATCCACCATATATGTTAAAATGATATACTAAATTATCAGTTAATGCAGTGGGTTAGTGCTGAGTTTTAATGCTGCAAGAGAGCAGAGTTTAAATCTTTTTACGGCCCCTTTTGTAGTTGCCTTTTAATGATTTTGTTAACCCTGCTTTTTTTTTGTCAGGTATCTTTGTTGTCTAGTGGAGGTGCAGAGGTCTACTATATGGTAGTTGAGTACAGTGTTGGAATCACTATTAGTCTCTTTAAGGCACTGTACTTAATGGTATCCCTAGTTTCTAGTGGTTCCCTACCACATTGTTTTTTTTTTAAATTATGTGTCTTTAGGGTATAAAAAATATAGTATCCCTGGTGTGTGGTGTTCCCCCTCCTAATCCCCATTTTGTTTAAGTGCCATTAAGACACACAGCGATGAATAATCCTTGGTGTCTAGTGGGTTTTTTTAAATTATGTGTCTTTAGGGTATAAAAAATAAAGTATCCCTGGTGTCTGGTGTTCCCCCTCCTAATCCCCATTTTGTTTAAGTGCCATTAAGACGCACAGCGATGAATAATCCTTGGCATCTAGTGTGTGTAATATTTCATAATTTTCTGTAACAGTTCGAATGCAATTGTATATAAATAATTGTTGTGGTTTCTTATTTTGTATAAAAATATTTTTTGCTGTTTCATTATTTCTTATTTGTTAAGAGGATAAACTCACACTGTACAAGTGTCTCTTTACAAGGAATTGAAAAGGCTACTGATATGACAGATTCCTCATTGCATACATTCCTATTTATGCAACACTACCTGCCTCAAGTAGCTTTTAAAATTAAAAACATTTGCCTACTTACTGTGGAAACCAGTGCTTTTACCTATTCCTCCTAAATACACCCTAGAATGTTGCCCCTTTAGTGCTTGCTCCCCAAAGTCTGGAATTTTGTTTAAGTTACTAGCAGAAGTTCCCTTCATTTAGTGTTTTAAAGTCTAGTTTAAGAGAATACTGTTTGACAGAAGCTATTTGAAGCTGTTTCTGACTGTGTCTGCTCCTTTAGTATTTATGACAACTATATTAGAGCTCCAAATAACTGTACTGACATATCTGTCAGAATGATAGATAATAATCGGTCCTGCAGGTACAGTTTTAATTCTGTATTTCTTTAAATGGTATAAGATGTTTGCTCACTCCTTGCAGTGTAGTATTGCTTGCACATTTTAAATCTGGTTTACCATATTTCTAATTGTGACATGTTCAGCTAATCTAAACATATTTATCTGAAAACAACAAACAAACACAAAGAAAAACAAATAAATACCTGAAGCCAAAATGACTACTGACAAAGATATTTTGATATCCATGTTTAAGGTCCTCCTCTGTTTGTTATTGTATCTGGTAAAATCAAAGCATTCAACAAATCCATCAGAACAAAATCTGCAGAGTCTTGATACCCCCCCAGCACACACACACATACACACATCATTGTCTTGTCTTATAAAAAGGAAGCTGGCTGCCCGTGAAATAAAGCTTCCAACACCAGTCAAAATTCTCACTTAAGGATCACTTTATCAATACAGTGTGTGTTAGTGTGTTATTTGCTAGTAATTACAGGTGTGGGGGTAGCCACATTCTTTGATTTCCTGTCCTTGCCTTTTTAAGTGGTGCATTGTGAAATATTTCCTGCTTAAAAACCTCAGCTTTGGCCGGCTAAGAACTTGGTTATATTCAACTGGACGTATAAGAGAATTTAAGTACCTTTATCCGCACTTTTTTTTTAAAAAATACAGTATTTAATTTGATTTAAACTGTGTTGAAGGAATATTTAACTCAAGTGGCAGTTAATCTGCTCTTCAGTAACTTGAACTGAAGCTAGTGTGTTATTTGCTAGTAATTACAGGTGTGGGGGTAGCCACATTCTTTGATTTCCTGTCCTTGCCTTTTTAAGTGGTGCATTGTGAAATATTTCCTGCTTAAAAACCTCAGCTTTGGCCGGCTAAGAACTTGGTTATATTCAACTGGACGTACAAGAGAATTTAAGTACCTTTATCTGCACTTTTTTTAAAAAAATACAGTATTTAATTTGATTTAAACTGTGTTGAAGGAATATTTAACTCAAGTGGCAGTTAATCTGCTCTTCAGTTATTCCCACCCACCCTCCCTGTTTTTTTTTGGTTTTGGTTTTGGTGTTAATCTTAGTGGCCTTGAAACTGCCCGCCCCTCAGCCTGCCTCTGGGCCCATCTCATTTGCTCACTCAACTGAGTGCAGTGAGATCATATTCTGATTTCAGGCACTCCTACTGTGTACAAAGAGAGCATCTGGGAAACAGACAAAAAAAATTAAGCTTATTTCCTGCCTTTCCTGTTAAGTGGTATAGACTATTTGTAGGCTTCTGAGCCCCCAAGCCCTTCTGTGTTTGAGGGAAGCCTTCTAGCTTGTTTTTTTTTTTTTTTTTCTTATAACTAGCCAGTTTTCTAGTTTCAGCACTCAAATCTGTTTCTTTGATCTCAGCACTTGTTCAGATAAATAAAAAAAAAAAAAAAAAATTATCTGCTTTTACTGTACTTGTGTTTCTACCTACTTCATTTTACCTTTGCATCATCTTAAAAATACTCAGTTGTATTTATTACTGCTTGGTGTAACTCATTCTAAGCCTTTTTTTTTAAACACTTGGGCTTCGGACCAGTTGTTTTGCACTGAGAGGGTTTGTGGTCTGCACTGTTGTGGCAGAACAGGTAGCTTACATCCTTCTAGGTTGGGAACTGCTGATTGAGGGCTCAGTGTCTGTTATTCTAAAAGTGTATTAATTCTGGTTAGCACTTGGGCTTTCAGGCCAGTTATTTTACATTAAGAGGGTTCATGGTCTGCACTCTTGTGGGAGGAGAGGCTGGACTCTGCCCTTCTGAGCTGGGAATTTCTGGTTAAAGGCTTATAATGCATGCATATCTGAACTGCTTCTTACCAAAGTTGGTGCGCCTTGTTTGCTGTGGCATAGACTGGATTCGGGCCTGCTGGATCTAGCTTTGTTTGTGTAACTTGAGCACTAATCCAGACATTCTCTAAAGTATTCAATTGTATTTATTACTGCTTGGTTGTAACTTGATTAAAGTGTAGCTATCATTCTAAGTCTTTTGGATTAAGCACTTGGGCTTCAGACCAGTTGTTTTACATTAGGAAGGTTTGTGGCAAGCACTGTGGTGGCAGGACAGGTAGCTTTCATCCTTCTAAGTTGGGAACTGCTGATTGAGAGCCCAGTGTCCAAGGGTATTAGTTCTGGTTTAGGCACTTGGGCTTCAGGCCAGTTATTTTACATTAAGAAGGTTCGTGGTCTGCACTCTTGTGGGAGAAGAGGCTGGACTCTGCCCTTTGAGCTGGGAATTTCTGGTTAAAGGTTTATAGTGCCTGAATATTTGAACTGTATCTTACTGAAATTGGTACACCTTGTTTGCTCTAGCATAGACTAGATCCAGGCCTGCTGAATCTAGCTTTGTTTATATGCTTGTTGTTTGTTTGCTTGTTATTTCCCTGGAAGCTAATTCCACCTAATACGCGGCTTCTCAGTGCTTCTGTGGATCACTAGTGATATCTGCATTGCTTACTGTACTAGTTCCTTGTTTCACTTGAAAGTTACTGTTTATCATTTTTGCATTTAGTTACTTGTAACACATTGCACTCAAGTTACCTGGCACTTGCTCACTAAAGCAATTATATTAGTCAGCACTAAAAATTAAAAGCACTACACCTTCACAACCCACTGGCCCTTGTTTTCAATTATTAAGGAATTCCCAATATTATTCTAGCATGTCCAAAGGTCAGTTATCAATTTCCTCTCCGGTCCAGCTGGTGAATCTGGGAATCTTGAGGCAATGTTATAACTGCCTCATGTACACAGACAACCCTCTCCTCCTCCCACATAACACAAATACTTGAGAGAGATGCAGCTATTTAGCCAAACTGGAGGCTGAGCTCTCTCAACTCAGGACTGGCAAGACCAGACAGGAGGAGAAGGCAACTACACACACCACAAAACCAGCCTCACATAATGCTACCACACCACTGAATCAAACACATAAACACACAAAGACATACTCAGAGGTTCTGAGTAAAAATTTACCTAAACAGCAGAGGCCTCCAAAGCAGACACCCAAACAACTGCTACCTCAAGACACCCCACAAGCAACACATAAACCACAAAAGTAGTGTGCAAAGCAGTCACAGCCCTTAAGGCCAAATACAACACCAAACATACTTGTCATAGGTGACTCCATAGTCAGACACACTGACGTCCCACTCACCAGGCTGAACAAGGAGAGGGTCACAGTAAGCTGCCTATCGGGCGCTAGAATCCGCCACATAACACAAGCACTCGGGTCACTCCACGGC
The DNA here is from genome assembly GCF_019279795.1 of Protopterus annectens. NCBI lineage: Eukaryota > Metazoa > Chordata > Ceratodontiformes > Protopteridae > Protopterus > Protopterus annectens. The sequence goes on from NC_056750.1 coordinate 558,130,390, forward strand.
AAGTACAAATATGACACAGTCATTGTCCATGCTGGTGTGAACGACCTGAGACGTACCTCCCTGGACTACATGAAAAGAGACATAGAGGAGCTCTCTGATTATGTAGCCCAGGCAGGTATGACCCTGACCCTGAGCAGTATCCTTCCTTCACCAAGAATGATGCCACAATATAGAGACAAGATGATCAGCTTTAACAATTGGCTTAATGTCTGGTGTCATTCAAATGGGATCCAGTGTCTGTCTGCCTGGGATGACATGCTTGACAAGCCACGCTGCTTTCAAGGGACGGCTTGCACCTGTCACCCTGGGATTCTGGATATTGGCTAAGGCTTTGCCACCCCATAGTGCCTTTTTAGGCAAGGCTCAAATTCTAAACCTACCACCCTAGAAAACAAAATGGGAAGAAACTGAGGGTAATGCTGCTCAATGCCAGAAGTCTAAATCTCAAAATGCATGCACTCGAGGCCCTTCTCAGTATGGAGAACATCGATGTCTGTGCTGTAACTGAAACCTGGTTCAAGGCTCCTGAGAGCACCCGGCACTATTAGGTTATACCTCATATCATGCGTTCGGCCCCAAAACCCGGACCACACCACAAAAGGAGGGGTGTATCCATATCCATAAAGGATACCCACACCTCCAGGTTGGTGGCAACGCAAGCTCGGAAACCATCCAGGTGCAACTAACCATAGGCAAAACTGCTCTACAAATTGTAGCATGCTACAGGCCACCCTCTCAAACTCAGGAACCCCACACAGCCTTCCTGAAGACACTGGAGGGTATAAATGTATCTCCAAACACCATCATATTGGGTGACTTCAACTACCCGAATATAGACTGGGAACATTACTCAAGCCCTAACTTTCTAGCCCAACGGTTCCTGGAGTTCATAAATTCAAATGCCATGGAACAGCTAGTCACTGTTCCCACGAGAGGAGAAAATATACTAGATCTCATTATCACAAACATGGGGACAAAATGCTCCACACCGAAGTATATCCCTCATTGGTGAGATCTGATCATAAACTAATCTCACTGGAAATCCACATCCCACACCCCAAACAAAAAAGACCACAGTGAAGAACTTCTCTAAAGCAAACTTCACACTACTCAAGACTGGTGTGGTATCCTTCAAGGCCCCTGAGCCAGTGGAAACCACAACCCAAGCTGCGGAAGCCCTTACAAATGCCTTCTATGAACACCTCCAGGACTGCATGGATCAGGCAATCCCAAATAAAACCAAGACTATTTCCACAAAGGGCAAACATCCAGTCTGGTAGACCCCAGCCATTAACAAACTTTACAATAAGAGGAGAAAGCTATTACATGATAGAACAAAATCCATAAAAGGGAAGTCACCCTGATCATTATTAGTAAAAAATATGAGCACTCATAAAATCAACTAAGGCCAATTTTGAGAGAAAAATTGCCATGGATTCAAAGGACAATCATAAGGCCTTTTTCAGCTATGTTAGGAACCTGGGTGGAAACTCCCAGATATGCTCAGAATTAGTCCAAAATGATACAAAAATCACTGAACCCACAGACATTGCCAACATACTGGCAGACAGGTTCAGTGCAAACTTCACCCCCCTCTCCCCCCCTAAAGGAGAGATAACTATCCCAGTGGAGTGTAGCCTCCCAGACATCTCAAATGCGCAGGTGAAAGCTGCTCTCTCTAAAGCTAAAAACACAGCATCAATGGGACCGGATGGTGTCCCCGGCTGTCTGCTACATGAGCTAAATGAGGAATTAAACCTGCACATAAGGCAGCTGTTTAATCTCAGCCTTACCACAGGATACATGCCCAAGGAGTGGCATACGGCAACTGTGGTCCCACTCCACAAAGGCGGTGCCTCTACGGACCCTGGTAATTACCGCCCCATAAGCTTAACAAGTCTAGTCTGCAAAGCTATGGAGAGGATCATAATGGAGCTCATAAACAAAGATATAGGGGACTTGCAGACATTGGACCCGACCCAGTTTGGCTTCGTCAAGGGCAGATCATGCCTTTTGAACTTGGTCAACTTCTTCGAAACAGTCACCAAGGCCATTGATGGGGGAAAGGCAGTCCATACAGCCTACCTTGACCTTGCAAAGGCTTTTGACACAATACCCCACTCGGATATTGTAGAAAAACTTACCAGCTTAAATGTAAACCCATATGTCACAAGATGGGTTGCAAACTGGCTTAAGGACAGAACCCACAGGGTTAGAGTTGCTGGCGCTATGTCAGACTCCAAGCCAGCCACAGGGCTCGGTCCTTGGCCCCCTATTGTTCAGCATCTACTTCTCAGAAGTACAGGCCAACATGGGAGGACTTTGGCTGACAAAGTTTGCTGACGACTGCAAACTGGGCGCCATAGTGGAAAGTGCATCGGACATAGATATCTTTCAGAAGGGACTCACGGAAACAGATAGCTGGTGCCAGAGCCATGGCCTGAAGTTAAACGCCAAAAATGTATAGTCATACCCTTTGGGAAAAACAAGGTAACCCCAAGCTACCATATAGGTGGCAATCCACTAAGCACAGAAGAGGTTATCAGGGACCTGGGGACCCAGGTTGACAGTGGCCTTTCTTTTGACACTCACGTTGCTAAAGTGGTTAGAAAGACCTTCTACATTGCCCACCTGATCATGAAGGGATTCACATCCAGATCTAGTGAGGTCATTGTTCCCTGTACTCTTCACTTATCAGACCAATGATCGAGTACAATGCCCCATTCGGGATGTATCTCACCCGACATCTGCAGCAATTGGAGAGACCCCAAAAGTTCCTCACCAAAAGGATAAAGGGACTCCAAAATCTGTCATATGCTGCCAGATTGAAGAAACTCCAGCTCTATTCAGTTGCATACCGTCTGCTCAGAGGTGACATGTGCCTGACATACAAGGCCATGTCCAACCCGGAATTAATGGACATGCTCCACCTCAAAAAATCCAAATCCACCAAAACCACTAGAGCAAGCAACTTAAACCTTAGCATGGATATAAATAGGACGTGCTGGAGGGATAGATTTATCACTCAGAGACTCCCTATGCTGTGGAATAAAATCCCAGTCCATGTGAGGCAGAGCACCTCGCTGGCTCTGTTCAAGAGAAATCTTGACCTGTGGATGAGAGATCGTAGGTTTATCCCGGGAATCATCTCTGTGTCACTGCTGGACAGAGGCACAACAAACTAATGGGCACAGTATTTTTTCATATAAGGGGTGGCGTAAGCCACAAAAATTTGGGCTAGGCTTATAAATGCCTTAGGGCAGATAGCCTAGTATAAACCTATGAACCTATAATACCCTTACTGCCTACTTTCCAACAAACTCAGATCAGTCCTATCTCACTACATGTTTTGATTACAAAATAGCGTTGACCCTGATTTCACAGTTTTTGCCTCATAGATTTTATAACAATCTCACTCTTAGGAATTTATTAAAAAAAAAAGCATCCCCAAGTTGGAGTAAGAACCACTCTTTTATACTGTATGCATTCTAAATCTAAAGGTTCCACAGCTGTCAGAACAAAGTATTTGAACCAATACAGTGTCCATCTTAAATGGCTATTGAGGACACACACATACAAACAAGCAGTTGATTCTTTTTTTGATAGAAACAAATGTGTTTTAAATCTAGCTGATCAGCGCAGTACTCTTGCATCGGTGAATGAAAGCTTTGTCACTAAAATATATTGCTTCACATGATCTTAAACTGCTTAATGATAGCTTTGTCAACAGCAGCATTCTGAATATGTGTTTAAGCTGCTTAATAATGCATCTGCAGACATATTTGCAATCCATTATTACATTGAACCTGATGTGCTATGTAACAAATCTGTAGCATTATAAATGCAAAATGAGGAAGTGCTTCTCCTATGAGTGGATGAATTATAACTTGCCAAAGATCGGAATCCCTGAACTGCATTACCTGAAATAACAGCCAGAACTATATATATATATATATATATATATATATATATATATATATATATATATATACACACACACACACCTTCTGAAGCCAGCGACCGTCCGACCATGTCTACACCTACCTTCTGAAGACAGTGACCGCCCGACCATGTCTGCACCTACCTTCTGAAGCTAGCGACGACCGACCTGCAGGGAAGCCACATAATCCAACAGAACCGATCGCTCTACAGGACGCCCATGCAGCGAAATCCCCGTGAGAGAGCTCTCAGCTCATTCCTCATTGGTTCTGACTGCAAGGGATGTAGTCCAGAGCTCCTCTGTTCTGTGTGATCGTTGACCGCACAGATTTCTGGGTACCCTGCAGCACAGGTTGCTGGGTACCTGTTTTTCTGCATTTGGACTGCCGATAAAGGCAGTCTGAATAGATTTTCTGTTTCACGTACTGTTTTTCCTTTTTTTTTTCTATGTGGGAGGGCTGCAGACTGGCAGTCAGATAGGACGAGCCACCCCTGGACATCACTCTCCCCAAAGGGGATGATGATGCACTTTTTTGGTATTCAGCTTGAGGTCATGTTTCTGGTACCAGTCATTTGTTTGGGTAGGACACTCTTGGAGGATATCCACATCACTAGGGGAATTGATAACACCCAGCTTGCAGACTTCTGACAACCTGGTCAGCCATAGCCCACGGGTTTTGGCCTGCACCTCTGAAAAGTATATCCCAAATAATAGAGGCCCCAAGACAGAACTCTAGGATAGCCCGCTCGTTATGGGTCTCCTGCTTGAGGTGGCTTTCCCTATTTTGACTAGGTGGGTTCTATCAGTGAGCCAGTTATCTACCAATCTGGTAACATATGGATTGATGCCTAGGTGGGCATAATAGATAAACTCTACTGTCAGTAGTGTTTGTACTGTTCACACACTGTATATTGACCTAGTCAAATCATTTGAAACCATATGCCATGTTGGCATTGTAAGTCAGCTTAACACTTAAAAATAGACTTCTTTGTGGTACTATGGATAGCAAACTGGCTAAAAGAAAGAGCCTACATATTATGAGTGCCAGGTGCCTTATAAGAAAGTATGAAAGTAACAGTGGTGTCCCCCAGGGCCCAGTGCTAGGACACCTCTTTTTGGAATTTACTTTTCTGATCTCAAGACCTCAGCTGAATTAAGTTTACAGATGACTGCAAACTGGAAGGTATTATCTACCCCTTCTGATACCTTAACCCTTCAACAAGAGCTTGCATATGTAAATTGATGGTATAGTGAAATGGGTTCATATTAAAAGAAAAATAAATGCAATGCCATCATATTTTGTAGATAACCCCTCCCCAGCATACCACATAAACAGTGCCCCATTTCAAAATGAAAATTTTGTTAGGGTTTGTGGAACTTGGGTTGCTAGCTCTCTTTTCATTAATCATCAGAAAAAACTGAAAGTACTATCTCCTTATTCAGTAATAGGCAATCTTAGAAACTTGCCTTTATGAGTATTAAGTGTGCAAACCTTCAATCTGTGCAAATAACTGAGCAGCACCAGACACAATGAAGAACTTATCTTTACAGCATTGTGGCAAGGATACTTTCAGTTGCTTGGAGCGGATAATGTTCCCGTTTGATTTATTTAAATATTGAAGATGTGTACATATTGTCAGGTTGCCTTACTTTATAACAGTTATCATGCAATTGAACCAGTCAGATTGGTAGTTTCCTTAATTCATCTTATCGCTTACATGCATTCCAGTTTTGTCATAATTCTATCACTGACTGCTACTTGGACTCATGGTGAATACATAACTGATATTTCCTAATGAAAAATCTTAACAAAGTACTCTGTCAGAATAACTCCTGGAAATCCTGTCAGTAAGCTAAAGAGTACAATACTTTGAAAATTGAGTTTTTGACTCTCAGTGAAGTGCTTGTATCATTATTCTAATTGCATCTTCTAGTCATATCTCTTCTCTGCCTTATTCACTGATAGCCTGTTGGACAGAGACATGAGCAGGCACGTTTCTAGTCATATTCAATTCTGTGAATGTGAAAAAATGTGCTTGTCTTCAAGAATATGTACACTGCCTTACTAGCCCTAATGAATATAGAGACTATCACATAATATTTTATGAATGTGCAAGCCGCCTTTGTGGCTGCTTTACATATTGTGATTCAGACACTTCAGCATTATCAGATTTGCCAACATGACAATTAGCTTTCTTTTCCTTTTGTTGAACACAGGGAGCTTTAGATCATACTACAACTGCACAGAATGAAGCCTTATAATGATATTGTGTCTGATAAGCATTATGACAGTATATGTGGCTTCTTTTAACGCTTTTCTAATGAAAACACTGTGGACATCAGTTAAGATTTCTACACTTGTACTCATTAAAGCTATGTCTCAGACATACACTTCGTTTTGGGTCCAGATTACATCAAGTGCACAGTGGTATGCATACATTAGTGGGTATTATTTAGCAAATGTAGTTTTACACAATGTAACACATTCTGCTTAGTTCTCAAGCTTAAATGCAACACTGTTAACTTTGATTAGCACTTTGTCTGACTAGAAATCATCTTTTGTGCAGCTTACTATCTTTATGGCTTTTAAAGTATGGAAAGCAACAGTCCCCCTAAACTTTTGTTCTGTTCCTTTGCCTCTGTAAAAATGCAAAAATTACTGCTGCATTTTATTTTGACTTTTATACATATTTGAAAAATGCCTATCACATATGCATAGCCTACAGACATGATTAATTGCTTTACAAAGTGCTTTACCATGGCTGCACACTGACTGCTTCCAATAGGTATGGTTATCTTACTACTTGTTTATTGTCCATTGCATACTCCTCAAGTGTACCTCATTATGAGGAACATTCCTTATTTGGGTCTTAAAAAGCCCATGTTCCTCAAAGTTCCACATTTAGAGGGTCTGTCACACATTCAGAGTTATGAATTGTTTTAACTGATAATGCACGGTAAATAACCTGAATCTTATAAATGTATTAGAAGAATGTTTTATAAGTATAAAGTAGCACACAAAGTATCCGGTGAGCTTCCTAGCTAAAGTTGTTAGTACGCTTGTTAGTGAGTGTTCCACATTTTGGCCACTTGTTGCACATTATGAAATGCAGGGTTCCTCATTCTGAAGATGGAAGATTGAGAGCTACAGTCAGTTACCATCTTGGATACCATGCATTTTTTCAGACTGTCACCCTAATTTTATTTCATTCATTAGCTTTCATCCTTATCGTCACTCACAGCCTGTGTCACAAGTGATAATTCAATAAAGGGGTTTAAAAAATTCTACTTCCTTAGCCCTGCTTTTAGGCAGGCTAGTTGAAAGTTCACTCAATTAGCATACAAATAGCATTTTAACTTCTGGAAAGTCAACTTTCCTTTCTAATGTGACTCTGCCCTAATAATTTTTAATTCCAAAAAGCAATTCTGTTTAATATGAGGGAATTGCATGTCCCTCAATTTGCAGTCTTTTGCTCTGTGTTTCTGTGCTGCCTGTTAAGAATATATTGAATTCTGTACCCCTTGATTTCTAGTTGAAAATAAATCCCTTACATTAGGGAGATTGTTGTTAGACTTATGGTAAGCCTGAAACGTTTCTCTCAAGATAACCTTATCTCTCTGCCCTTTATAAGGTTGAAAGTATTAAATACTTACTCTCTTTTGACCTCAAGGAGCATAGCACAAAGAACCATTTCCATCTTTTTAATATGTCCATTTGAAATAGACTCATGTTTTCCAGTACTCTGAAAAGTTTCCTCCTAGCCTTAGGGATGCATTTGGTTTTATGCTAGAGGCATTTCAAACCAATGGTTAAAGAAATTCAACTGAAGTGGTGGTGATTTATTGGAAATATAAATGGGGTAATAAATCTGTTTGCAGCAGTGAGTTTTGTTGATTTGTGGTTCTGTGATAATTTAGCAGAATTTTAGACTCTTTACTTTTTAGTTCCATTGTTGTATCATAAATCTTACAGTTATAAACTTACAGTAGAAATAGATGTTTGAATGATCACTGCTGCAGAATCCTTAGCTAAATGGGTCACATCCTGCTTAGGATATAACAGCAAACCTGGTGCCTTCTACATGCCCAAACCATTAGTCAACTTGAGCTGAGCAGAAGAAAATGAATGGTTTATTTGTTCTTCAGGGCTTTCTTGCCAACTGATAGAGGAAGGGAGACTAAAGCACTGAAAAAGATCAATGCTAAGTAGGACAAATTCAAAGTCCTCACCCTGATAAGAAAAATTATACCGAAAAAAGTGGATAGATGAAGGGAGCTGCTCCTGCAGCAGTGATCATTTGAACATCTACTGTTATGGTACGTTTACTTACACAACTCTATTATGTTCATTTGATAACTGCTGCAGTACCGTAGCTATATGGGTTGACTACCATAGATTAAACTGACTGGAAGGAAGAAGGAGAACAGTCCAGGAGGCCCTGGAGAATGGCATACCTCTCACCTGTGCTGAATTCTTTGCTATTTACTGGTTTTGAGGGCAAAATAATGGGGGTTCCACAAATTCCCGAGTGGCCCCTTTAATTCCCGATTTTTTAATTATTTTTTTTATGTATATGTACAACTTTAAATTTATGGCTGGGGGGGGCGCGAGAGTAGTGATTCACCCCAGGCAGCACCTTTTCACATTTACTTTATTAGTTTCATTTAAAAAAACTGGGCATTCTTCTTTAACAATGGTTGCATATTTTAAACCATTTTTGCTTCCTGCGATGAGCGCACAGAATTGTTCCAAGTAAGGGTTCTTCTGTTCATTATTTCAGTAAGGGGGAGTTCATTGCTGCTCACAGAATTGGGTGTGTGTGTGTGTGTGTGTGTGTGTGTGTGTGTGTGTGTGTGTGTGTGTGTGTTAACCATTTTTGCTGCCAAATCCACGAGTGAGTGTTCAGTTCAATTCTGAACAGTAAGGGGAGTTAACTGCTGCTGCTTACAGAAGAAGAACAGTTGCATATTTCAAATAACTTTTGCTCTCTGCAATGAGAACAGTTACAGTCGCATATTTTAAATCCATTCAGTAAGGGGAGTTAATTGCTGCATACAGAGTGTGTGTGTGTGTGTGTGTGTGTGTGTGTGTGTGTGTATGTGTGTGTGTGTGTGTGTATGTGTGTGTGTGCGTGTGTGTGTGTGTGTGTGTGTGTGTCTGATCAGCAGAAAGGTAATAAAATTGCAGCTGCTGAATTACCACAGCTGTACGATGTGACTTGCTTTCTTAAAATGTTACCAAACAACATATACCTTGCCACTGGCTTGGAAGCATTTTGTACAAGTCAGGTGTACATAGTCTAACTGTATGAAAAAATTATACTAAATTATACTTGCACTGCCATTGCACTTGCAGACCATTTTCTTTAGATTGAGGTATGTATAGCACAAATCAATGCTGGCATTCTGAATTTATGCATACTTTGCACAGTACAATGTAAATAGCCTTAGTGCCTCACCCAAAGCCATCTTCATTCTGTTCTAGCATTTTTTTCACAAATGTGTGATAATGTTGAGATTGTAGAGCCAAGCTGGCTTTGTTTACTTCCTTGTGGACTCATGTACTTCTTAAATGGGAAGACCCTTGTCCATTTCTACATGCCATGCACAATTCTGGGGAATTAAAGTACATGATACAGTAATGGTGGGACTAAGAAGTTTTAGGAAGTGTGAATATGTATTATAGCAATCTTAGAACTGAGTGTCCAGATAATGTAGACTAGAATGATTAGTGATATAGGAAAAAGAAAAATAAAGGAATAAGGAGACACACAATTCTTGGGAGTTTTCATTGATGCAAATTATGCTTATTTTTGGTGTTTGGTGTTTTGCTGTTTTTGGTATTTGGGAGAATGTGATCAAAATGATACACTAAAAGTAAATTTTCTAGGCAAGATGAACCATATTTTCTGATTTTATAACACTAATGCAGTGAGAGCAATTTCTTTATTCTTTCTTTCTTTTTTTTTGCCTATCCTAGCAATGTTTTGCTTATTGATTACTTAAATTGTTAGGTACAAAAAATACAGAATATTATTTTACTTAAATAGGTATCTTGTTTAATTTTTTCTTGTAGATTTTAAAATAACGGAAAGGGACTATGTATGTTTGAATGTTGGTATCCCACAATTCAACTGGAGTGAGTGGGGTTACAAAATTATTTATGCAAATGTACCTGTTTTTCATGGGCCTTTGTCCAGATTTTTGATGTTTCCAGGTTGAGAGGTATGGAGAATTGTCCTAGCAAAGTCTGCTCTAAACCTGGAAAAGGAATCTAGTTTGCAGTGCTTTGTAAAGGCATGTACAGAAGATGAAGTTGCTGCTTCTAGAATCTACTCCTTTCCAAACAGCCAGTGATGAAGCCAAGGGCCTTGGTAGAGTGTGCCTTTACCCTACTTGAAATTGCCTTGTTGTGGTGTGCATAACAAAAGGAAATAGCATGTGACAACCATTTAGAGATAGGCTGCTCTGACACAGGTTGTCCTTTTTTTCTTACCTTCATAAGAAATGAATAACTGATCAAGAAAAGACCGGAGTTGTATGTGGATAGCTAGAGTAAATCCTTTCTCCCTCATTTTGTGGTTCTGGAAAGAAAACAAGGAGATGGATAGCTTGGCTTAAACTAAACTTGGATGCCACTCGAGGCATACAAGGAGGATAAGTCCTCAAGGAAACCTTATCTTTGTGGGAAATCAGATAAGCTTGAGCGGCCATAAGAACGTGCTACTCAGACTCTCTTTTGCACAAGTCAGAGTAATCAGAACAACTATTTTCCATGTTATGAACCTCATATCAGGCTGATGAGCTGCTTTTACTGGAGCAAGAGTTATTTTTTCTAAAACAAAGTTGCGATCCCAAGGAGGATCCACCTGCTTTTTTTTTTAGGAGGCCCAGTGTGGATTCATGGGCAAGATACTGATAGTATGTGTGTGTAAACATTTAAACACAGTTAAGTACTTCTGATTTCATTTTCTTAGTGGGAACATAGTAAATATATGTTAAATTAAACTCAGTTGTATATTATGATTGCACTCTAACAATGTAAGGACTGACAAAGTCAATGGGAATCTGTTACAATGGATCTACATGTAACAGGTATGCATCCCCCTCTGGACAGATGTCACAAACAAATCATAAAAGACCTCTTTATGAACAGTATCAGTGCACCTAGTTGATAGGGTTGCCATCTGATACACTTTCTGCAGTCCTGGCCTGTGTGTGTGTGTGTGTGGGGGGGGGGGGGGCTTAAAAATGGTAAATGCATTGATACTTTGCAAGAAAAATATTTTCTGACTTTTCTTTAAATGTTACATAAATCTTTGATACTACATTTAAGTTATCTTAACATATAAACTATTATAAATAACATTTAAAGCATAGCATTTCAATACTGTGTTGCTGCTTATGTAAATTTGTCAGAAGAGTTGACAATTGTCAATTGCCTTTAAACCCCTGACTGATCAGTTTCCTTTCTTTTGCTATGAAAGGGGAGTGTTAAGTTTTCCTTCCCTCTGCAATAAAAAGAGTGGAAAACAGTTCCACAGCTTTCTGTCATTTTGTATATCAGCTGCCGTGTTCCTCACATTAGCAGGATTAATTGCCCATCTAAGATTGACAGCAGTAGCTGACAGAGTAAACAACAGTTTTAACTATGTCTATGATATGTCATGCAGGTGGAGACAAATTTCTCTGCAAAGTATGTGAGTTGAGTTTAAAAAAAAGTATTTGGGCTTTCCCTTCCTTTGACTCCAATGCAAGGAAATACATTTTTTAAAAGTGCAAGCAAGTTTCTGGTGCCTACACAAAGCTAGAACCATATTGTAGGGAGAAAAGTTAATTCAGTTAAATTGTATGTGAGGGTGGAGTTTTTTTAAGTGTAGCGATTTTTATTTCATGTTTGGCAGGTTGATTGGTTTTATGTCCCGCTTTCACTCAACAAGGTATCCCAGGTAACCCAAACTGGGCAACTGGGCATCAGCTGGCCAGTAGATTATTATGTCAGGGCTGCTGGACATTATGGCAGGCACACACTGGCCAGCAGAGGTAGATACACCCCAACCATTGTTAGCATGGATCCCTGGTGTAGGTCAGAGTAGACAGGGTCCTCAACCCACTTATCACTGGAAAATACCCATGCACATTTTGGCAACACTAGCCAACATGACCAGATCACTTTGAGCCATATTTTACACCATCAATTGGCTAGTACTGCCACATCATGGAGTCTGTGATCTGTGTTCTCCTGTCTTGAGGATACTGCGCAACACAACTGATGCCTAAAGAAGTGATTGGTCTATACAACACAGGGCCACCACACAGAGATACAAGAGAACATAGAAACTTCAAACAGGAACTGGCTGGAGGTCAGTCAAAGACCTTAACCATTATGCTGGCTACTATGTACAGATACATATATAAAAAAAAAAAAAAAATATATATATATATATATATATATATATATATATATATATATATATATATATAGTTCCCGCACATAAGGCAGCTGTTTAATCTCAGCCTTACCACAGGATACGTGCCCAAGGAGTGGCGTACGGCAACTGTGGTCCCACTCCACAAAGGCGCCTCACGGACCCTGGTAATTACCGCCCCATAAGCTTAACAAGTCTAGTCTGCAAAGCTATGGAGAGGATCATAATGGAGCTCATAAACAAAGATATAGGGGACTTGCAGACATTGGACCCGACCCAGTTTGGCTTTGTCAAGGGAAGATCATACCCTTTGAACTTGGTCGACTTCTTCGAAACAGTCACCAAGGCCATTGATGAGGGAAAGGCAGTCCATACAGCCTACCTTGACCTTGCAAAGGCTTTCGACACAATACCCCACTCAGGTATTGTAGAAAAACTTACCAGCTTAAATGTAAACCCATATGTCACAAGATGGGTTGCAAACTGGCTTAAGGACAGAACCCACAGGGTTAGAGTTGCTGGCGCTGTGTCAGACTCCAAGCCGGTCACAAGTGGTGTCCCACAGGGCTCGGTCCTTGGCCCTATTGTTTGGCATCTACTTCTCAGAAGTACAGGCCAGCATGGGAGGACTTTGGCTGACAAAGTTTGCAGACGACTGCAAACTGCCATAGTGGAAAGTGCATCGGACACGGATATCCTTCAGAAGGGACTCACGGAAACAGATAGCTGGTGCCAGAGCCATGGCCTGAAGTTAAACGCCAAAAATGTATAGTCATACCCTTCGGGAAAAACAAGGTAACCCCAAGCTACCATATAGGTGGCAATCCACTAAGCACAGAAGAGGTTATCAGGGACCTGGGGACCCAGGTTGACAGTGGCCTTTCTTTGACACTCACATTGCTAAAGTGGTTAGAAAGACCTTCTACATTGCCCACCTGATCATGAAGGGATTCACATCCAGATCTAGTGAGGTCATTGTTCCACTGTACTCTTCACTTATCAGACTAATGATCGAGTACAATGCCCCATTCGGGATGTATCTCGCCCGACATCTGCAGCAATTGGAGAGACCCCAAAAGTTCCTCACCAAAAGGATAAAGGGACTCCAAAATCTGTCATATGCTGCCAGATTGAAGAAACTCCAGCTCTATTCAGTCGCATACCGCCTGCTCAGAGGTGACATGTGCCTGACATACAAGGCCATGTCCAACCCAGAATTAATGGACATGCTCCACCTCAAAAAATCCAAATCCACCAAAACCACTAGAGCAAGCAACTTAAACCTTAGCACGGATATAAATAGGACGTGCTGGAGGGATAGATTTATCACTCAGAGACTCCCTATGCTGTGGAATAAAATCCCGGTCCATGTGAGGCAGAGCACCTCGCTGACTCTGTTCAAGAGAAATCTAGACCTGTGGATGGGAGATCGAGGTTTACCCTGAATCATCTCTGTGTCACTGCTGGACAGAGGCACAACAAACTAATGGGCACAGTATTTTTTCATATAAGGGGTGGCGTAAGCCACAAAAATTTGGGCTAGGCTTATAAATGCCTTAGGGCAGATAGCCTAGTATAAACCTATGAACCTATGAACCTATCAGAAGCCTGAAACACTATAAGCCTGAAAATCAAAATCCTGAAAACTATAGACTGAAAGTTCAAAATCCTGAAACTCAAAATCCTGAAAACACAAATAATGCTAATATGTCACTATAAAGACACTAATATCTACCAACTGACCCTGACCCTAACCCTAACCCTAAGGTCCGTCACTATCGCACACTCACCTGACCCGCACCCTAACCCTAACTCACATAAACCGCCCCTAACCCCAATATTTGTCACTATTGCATACATGCCTAACCTGCGCCCTAACCCTAACTCACTTAAACCCCTAACCCTAACATAAAACCAACCACACACTTACCTGAACCCAACGCATGACCCAACACCACAGAGCTAACAATAGCAAAGCCACAATGACGTCAGTATGTCCATTTTGTGTTTTCAGGATTTTGAGTTTCAGGATTTTGGTCTTTCAGGATTTTGAACTTTCAGTCTATAGTTTTCAGGATTTTGATTTTCAGGCTTATAGTGTTTCAGGCTTCTGATAGGGAACCATATATATATATATATATATATATATATATATATATATATATATATATATATATATATATATGGGTCTACTTTCCTTCACCAAAAGTACACTTTATCGAACATCAAAAACCCGACACCAATGTAGCGAATGTGCAGTTCAACAAAAACACATTATTCAGAACCACGCTTCAACGAACAATGATCGGCACTTCTGGCATCTTGTAGAAGAACAGGTGCAGTGTTCTTTTCTTTATTATTTAAAGTACTAATGGGAATAGAACTTATACGTCAGTTGGAGCTTTGTGATACAGATCATGGTACAGCCGAAAGCCTAGGGGTGCCAGGTGCAAACTCTCTCTGGCAAAGCAGTGAGGTTTGTTGACCATGGCTTCCCAGGCAGACTGGAATTGGATACCCTTGGAATAATACCAAAAACTAAGCCAATTATTGAAATCAATGACTTTTTGTTTATATTGTGGCATAATTCCAGGTGATAGTAGTATGCTGCTCAAGGGACACATACTCAGAGATCTCGACCATGTCTCTTTTCATATAGTCCACTGAGGTACATCTCAAGTCATTCACACCAACATGAACTATGACAGAGTCATAACGGTACCTGTTGCTGAGAGACTTGAGTGCATGCGTGACTTGGCGAATCTTGGCACCGGACAGGCAGCTGACTGTGACTTTCTCCTTGTCCAACTTGGTGAGTGGGACATCACTGTGTCTCACTATTGAGTCTCCAATGACAAGAAAACTTGTTTTTTGAGTGTTACACCTTACGGGCTTGGTGGGTTAGACTCTGGTGTTGCTGTGTGTCATAGATGCTGTGGAGACTGTGTTAACTGTAGCAGACTTTTGTTTTGGAGGTCTCTGGTGTTTCAGTAAGTTTTTTGAGAAAACATCTATGCATGTGGATTTAAGTGTTTGATACGTATTATATGTATGAATAGTGGTACTATGTGAATATGTAGTGGAGGGTGTGTTGACAACCTTCTCCATGTTACTGTTTTGAGTGAGAGAGAGCATGGATTCTAAATTGCTGGTGTAAATACATCTCTCGCACTCTGTACTAGACTGTGTTAGTAGAGGGCTGTCTGTGTACATGAGGTAATTGCTACACTTCCTCAAGAGACCCAAATCAACAAGGTTGGCAGAACAAGGGTAATCTAACTATCTATAATGCTAGGTTGAAAACTGCTGTCAGTAGGGATGGCTTTTCAGAAATGATCATGGAGGAGCTCTGTGAATGGTTATTTCTGCCTGGGTTTTAAGGGAAAATTTGTTGACTTTAACTGTCCGGCGTTGGTGCACAATTGTACGGTAATGCTCTGTGCTACACGGCGCATAATCAAGCAGAAACCTGCTCAGACACACACACACACACACACACACACACACACACACACACACACACACACACACACACACACACACACACACACACACACACACACACACAGATATATAACACTGATAAACATTTACCTGCTTCTGTACATGCTCTGAAGTTATTCCTCAGACCATGCAACTTTTAAACAGTGCTTTTGCAGTGTCAGGCTACACACCTGACACCATTCTATTCATTATATATTCCTATTCTTAGATCACACAATCCCCAGAGAACGGGCATATTCCCCAACTCTGGGGATTGTGCAGTCTCACACAACTATTGATCATCTGTTTTGATAACCAAAGTGTGTCAACAAGACAGGGGTTGGTTTAAACTTCCATTGACTACTTCCATATAATCCATGTTTTATATATATTTATATAGACATACATTTATCTATACAAGTTTGCGTACAGATAGATAGACACAGATTGAGATTAAGGTGTACTTATACAAAATATAATGATAGTCAAGAAATCTTGTCCACATCAAAAATGCTGACTTCATGATCAAGAACTGAGCAGTTAATTAGTAGCTAAGCATGTGGGACAGTTTTAATTTTAATGTTATTTGCTGAGAGAATATCAAAAGAGGGTTTCCTGGGCTGAGAGGTGTCTTGAGGTAAAGAGAATACATTTTCTTTTTTTAGGGCTAATAAAAATGTTGTGATTTGTTGCAGGTTGTTAAGATTTTGGATGCTACAGAGATGGTGGAGTTGGTGTGCTGACTTATTGTGTCTTATTTGGTGGTATCTGCTTGGTTATTAATGAAGATGTTGAAAAGAATGAGACCAAGAATGGACCCTTGGGGGATGCCTATGGAGACTGGGAGGGAAAAGGAGAAGTCTTTGTGCCATTTTATGGCCTGTGATCTGTTAGCAAGATAGCTGTTAGACCACGAGGCAAAGATATCATCAGATCCTAGACTTCAGAGTTTTTCTAGGTGGATGGGTTGTGAGACTTAGTTGAAGGCTTTAGAATGGTCTAGAAAGAGTTTCCAAATAAAAGGGTTCCGGTCACCACAGCTGAAGCACACACTTTTAATAAAACAAAAGCTACTGACATACGTAACAAACAGGTAAGCGCTTTTAAGGAGACAAAGTCTGCTTCTTCAGACCATTAACAGAATATACAAGGTTACTTACATTTATAAAAAATTTAAAAAAACAGCTCCAATAGAAACAGTGTAACAATTCTAAAGCACTACCCGCTAAGGGTTCAAACAACCAATCCCAGAAATGAACCATTTAACAATACGGCCCACTGTGGATCTAAATAACCAATCCAAAGACAGAAAATTGAAACACCTATTTAAAATTTTTAAATATTCATGTCAGAAAGGTACATACACCCAAATATGTAAGAGAACTAATGAATATTAATGTTTAAGGGGTCTGAACTTCAAAACTGGCTTCAGAAACACACATTAATTTCAACCAGGATACACATTTCCCTTCAACAGCAATATCCATTTAATTCCCTTCATCTCAGTGCTACATTTGAAGTCACCACACTTCATATTTTCAAAAACCAAGTCCAAAATGAGAAACTTACAGCTGTGATCATTACCACTATCTAATATATGTTTCACTAAGGCACTAGTACTCTTATGATTCCGTTGAACATTCTATTGGTTTTGCCAGTATAAAATGCAGTACAAACAGTACAACTGGCATAATAAATCACATTTTTGGTTTTACAATCTGCATAAAAGTCTAGACAAATCTCTTGCTTGGTATGTGGATGTAAAAACTGAAAAAATGTAGAAACCACCACGAAAAATAAAAATAGAATGAATTTATTTTGGACCAAGAAACAAGCGCTTTCACGCAATATAAATTGCGCTTCCTCAGGTTACGAATTACAAAACCAAGTAGATGCTTTTATACTAATACATTGCCTTTCAATTATGTAAATATAAATAAATAAATATAAAAATTGATTAATAGCAACAAAAAAATGGCATTTTAGATTTTAACAGCGCTAGCTAGAAACTGAATAAAAAATCGTATTAGTTTATTATTTTCAGTTTTTAATAAATGCAATATACTATCATAATAATAATAACAAAGATATTAAATGACTTCATTAATGTTGTAATATTATTCTAATTTATATTTACTTATATATATAAAATTTTTAACAGGCACGAAACAGTCATATTACTATGCTCCAAATTACACTGTGCACCAACTAATGGCCAACAAACAAACATAGAATTGGTAAGCAAAGTTTATCTTTACATTTAAGCAGATACACTTATGGCATATTATTATATACAAATTGTGCTATGATGAGCACCTAAGCCAATAGTTAACAAACATATGATTAGTATATAGCAAAAACGAAATATAGAGCATCTTACAAAAATTAATTCACCTAAACATAACACAATTTATTTTACCATGTCTAAGCAAGGAAACATATCCAAAAACACTCCCTATAAGTATTCTCACTTAGAACAGAAAGTACACAGACCTATATAGAATTTTGTGTCTGGGTCAATAAGACCATAATACTGATCATAAAACAAGATAGCAAAATAGTAGATAAACTCAGCGCCAATAGCATGGATATTGTAAGAGTAATGAGAATTCGCATTGGACATGGTCACAAAAAGTATATGGTGCATGAGAGACTCAGTACCTACAGTGTGAAAATGATGATCGCATTATAAAGGATAGCAAAAATCAACACCAAAATAATATTACTTGTAGTCACTGAAGAAACAAAGTTTTCATAAAAAAGAAAGACATATAAAAATATCAACATGAAAACAAAATATAAAATAATAAAATACAATGTGTGACTATCTGATTGAATATTTGAAGCAACAAAACTAATGAAATCAAAATAACTTATGTCAAATATAATTATGACATGAGGTTCATATTACCAATTCAATTCATGAATATAATCATGTGCAGTAACGTTTACCTCAACATATTAGCTAATATTATATTGAACTTGATTAATCTATAAAAATAGGAATATATATATTAATAGTAGCAAAATAAAATCAGGTAGGACCTGATAAAACAGGTCGAAGGTTAACCACTGTATTTAAACCTGGCGGTATGTGAGCCTTTAATTGCAAAATCCATCTAAGCTCAAAGGTTTCCAAAGTATTATTAAGGTCACCTTCTCTTCTGTTTGCATCCACTATTTGGAGTACTTGAAAGGCAAAGGTGTGCTGAGGATGGGTATTACAATGCATGGCCAGTGCATTAGTATTACTGTTCCTTCTTATTTCGTAGATATGATTATAAATTCTGTCTCTTAATCTACGTGAAGTTAGGCCCACATAATAACAATTACAGGAATTACAAGTGGCTAGATATATAACATTTCTAGTAGTACAAGTAGCATAAAACATACATTTTGCATTCAAATTAACACCTAAGGTATTAGTACTAGTTCTCTTAACAATAAACCCACAGAGCGAACATTTCCCGCAAGGGAAAGTTCCTGTTTTCCACTGTGATCTGATGTCAATGGGTGTAATATTAAGTTTTTCCTTGCATAGTAATCTTTTCAGATTCAAACAGTTCATATATCTAAAAGAGGGTTTAGCATCAATCAGTTCTGAAACCGTCAAATCTGATAATAGAATTTTCCAATTGTTTTTTACTATATTAGTTAAAGGCAAAATATCGCTTGTATATTTAATATCATATTGTATTTTACGTGAAAGATTTCTCTTTGCTTTATGGCTGAAAGATGTTTGTTGAGGTGTTGCGTTGTGTATGATAGAATTCAACACATCGTCTATTAATTTCAAAGGGTAACCCCTAGCTAAGAAATAATCTCTCTGAGTATCAAGCAACTTTAATGCATCAGAATGATCACTACATATTTTCATAATTCTATTGAATTGATTTCTCACTACATTGGTGAAAATGTGACGTGGATGTAAGCTATTGAAATGGAGTATACCATTCTTCCAACAAACTTTTCTGTGAAGTGTTGTTATTAGATCACATTCAATATTTTTCTTAATGGTAAGGTCCAAAAAATCAATACTAATCTTGGACGATTCACAGGTAAAGTGAAAGAAAGAAGTGGTACTATTCATATAGTTAATAAATGCAGTCAGGGTGGCTTCTCCAAAATTCCACAGAATTAGAATGTCGTCAATGAAACGTCTATACAAGACGACATGCTTGAATCTAGAATTACTAAATATAAATTCTTTTTCCCATTCTAATACAACAAGATTGGCATATGCATTTGCACAGGGGGTGCCCATGGCCACCCCCCATGTTTGTGCATATACCTGTTCTTCATAAAGAAAAATATTGTTGTTGAGAACCAGGTCTAACATACAGCATATATTCATCACATCAATATTATCTACCTTGAGCTCTGTCATATGCATTCTTATGGCATTAATGCCATATTCATTGGGAATATTTGTGAAAAGGCTTTCAATATCTAAAGTTACTAAGATGGTATCCTGTTTAATATTCTCTCTCACTAAATCTGATTTCAAATCTTCCAATAAACTAAAGGAGTCTAATAATATTGTTGGTACTTTCTTAACATATGGTCCTAATTTTGTTTGAATGTATAATGATATATTTTGTGTTATCCAATGATCACCTGATACAATGGGTCGAATGGGGGTGGATCCTTATCCTTATGTAGCTTAGGTAAGCCTTTGATAATTGGTATCAACGGAAAGTCTATTGTCAAGAAGTCATAAAGGGATTTGTCAATGGACCGAGTCATAAGCATGTCATATAAGGTGTCAGAGACATAGTGCTCAATTGATACTACTTGTGATTTCTCTATCAATTTATAGGCTTTATCGTTTTTTAACATATTTAACATGAGTTGTCGATAGAACGGAGTGTCCATCGCAACTATACCCCCACCTTTATCTGCTGGCTTAAAAGTAAGGCCAGGATCATTACACAGATTTCTTAATTCAGACATTTCTGATACATTTAGATTGAAAAAATTATTCTTTTTGTTGTAACAATCATAATACAAATAAAAGTCCCGCTCATAAGTTTTCAAGAAAATGTCAACAGTGTGTATAAGTGGAGGCATGAAGACACTCTTCTTTCTGCAGACGGCATCTTCACCAAAGTTGGTTGATAAGTTGGAAGCATTATCCTTAAACAATATTTTAAGGAAAGCTTTCTGCAGAATTTTCGCAGGCCTATTAAAGTATCAGAAATGACACTACTCGAAGGAATAAAGGACAAACCCTTATTTAAAATGCCTTCTGCAGTCTTAGTAAAGGTTTTAGTTGACAAGTTGAAAAAAAGATGATTAACATTTATTATTTTCTCGCTCTTCTTCGTTGTTCCTGTATCTCTCCGGACAGTTTCCTTTTCCCCCTTCCACGGCTGGTGGAGCGGATACGTACCGCTTCCTTGTAGGGTAGGGGAAAATTTAAGGGTAGTGGCGCCATAAACTTATTATTCAACCCAGCTGCCTTAGGTTTCGCTCCTAGTGTATTATGCTGTAAAAGACCCTGCTGGTTACATGGTAGTGAAGCTACCGGTGTATCCGACGGAATAGCGATTTCATCAGTAGCCTCTTCTAAATGCAGTCTATGGTTAGTCATGTCATGTTGTACAACCATTGTATCATTGGTCACAAGGCTAGAAGAAGAATTTATTGCTTCAGATTGCGGTTTATTGACTTTGTTATTAGGACCAAATCTCGGCCATACAAAGATACGGCCGAGAGAAAAGTCTTCACAGTCACGTTTCAACTTTTTCATTTTAATCTGTTCTAGTTTATCACTATAGAGAGATAATTGTCTATTCATTGCTTTCATTTTAGAACTACAAAAATCAGTTTGATAAGCAGTGGTAATAGTGTTATAATGTTCCTCTACCTTGGTAAGTAGCTCTGCTTCGATCGGTGCAAAATAATCCAGCAATAGCTGGATATATTTGTTCCCAAAGTCGATGTTTAGCTTTTGCCACTGCCGCAACAGCTCAGGCTGGCTATCCCCATAGGTCGGCATGCACAGGACACGCATGCCGCGGGGGATAACTTTATAATGTTGGCATGCTTGCAGATGTCTTTGTTGCCAAACCAGTCTATACAGCCGATATAAATCATTTTCAAGAGTTCTCAGGCTTCCAAAGAACTCATATAAGTTATCATTTGTCGTAGATGGACTAGTATTAACCTCACTGTTAATGTCCATATGTAGTAAAGGATTGTCTTTCTGATAAAAGATGGAATTCCAGTCTCCATTCGCCGTCACCTGTACTGGGTTGTAGTCCAGCTCAATATTTTGAGTTTCCATCGTGTGAAGACCGGTCAGGAGCAAAAAGATAAATACCAATAGCAAGAAGCAGAGACCGATCATCTAAAGGTTCCAAACATCAAGGTCGAGGAACAAAAACTGAAAAAATGTAGAAACCACCACGAAAAATAAAAATAGAATGAATTTATTTTGGACCAAGAAACAAGCGCTTTCACGCAATATAAATTGCGCTTCCTCAGGTTACGAATTACAAAACCAAGTAGATGCTTTTATACTAATACATTGCCTTTCAATTATGTAATTAAAACAATCATTAAATCAGCAGACCAAAATGCTTGTTTGCATAAAGTAAAAATTCGACGTTAGCATTAACATCACAAGCAGTCCAACATAATCAGATGCAAGCAGCCTGATCATCATTCAATAGCACCCAAGTGCAAAATTTTAAAAATGTAAACAGTGTTAGTGTTCATTAAACAGATATCTTTCTAAAAAGAATAAACATAAAATAAAGTAAGATAAAGTAAAACATTAACACCGTGGCCATCTAGGTAGTACTGAAATTTTAACGAGCGCTTCTAGGAAGCTATGCCCATATTTAGAAAGCCTACTACTACAATTCTAAAGCACTACCCGCTAAGGTTCAAACAACCAATCCCAGAAATGAACCATTTAACAATACGGCCCACTGTGGATCTAAATAACCAATCCAAAGACAGAAAATTGAAACACCTATTTAAAATTTTTAAATATTCATGTCAGAAAGGTACATACACCCAAATATGTAAGAGAACTAATGAATATTAATGTTTAAGGGGTCTGAACTTCAAAACTGGCTTCAGAAACACACATTAATTTCAACCAGGATACACATTTCCCTTCAACAGCAATATCCATTTAATTCCCTTCATCTCAGTGCTACATTTGAAGTCACCACACTTCATATTTTCAAAAACCAAGTCCAAAATGAGAAACTTACAGCTGTGATCATTACCACTATCTAATATATGTTTCACTAAGGCACTAGTACTCTTATGATTCCGTTGAACATTCTATTGGTTTTGCCAGTATAAAATGCAGTACAAACAGTACAACTGGCATAATAAATCACATTTTTGGTTTTACAATCTGCATAAAAGTCTAGACAAATCTCTTGCTTGGTATGTGGATGTAGAAAATATTTTTTCTACCCATTGAGACAACTTTGTTAAAAGAAATTCATGACTTACAATCTGAGATTTTGAGCAGGTTCATTGCTAATGTTTTTAAAGTTAATTTAGATGAACTCTATGAACAGGTGGCTATGTATGAAAAAAGGCTGCAAGCCATCAAAGTTAAAAAATTACAATGAGATTTACAAGACTTTAAGGATGGCCATGTTTTTTCTTGGCTGAGGGATATTGCTGCTAAAGACAATAATGTTAACATTGATGTGCCTTCTTGTCCAATGGCTGATCCAGGAAGTAGTAATATTACTAAAGGATGTACTTCAGTGGCTTTACCCAGTTCTAGTACAATGAATAATGTTGCTACCATCCCTTTTCCTCTCCCAGCCCCTTTACCGAATAAGAGGGATTACAAGCAAGGGCAGTCGGGGAGGAGGGGGCATGTACAAAGATACGACCCTCCAGGCAGAATGATGAGGATGGTGACTCACAACATACTAAACCTTAGTGTGTTGTAAGTGGGTCGTAGTATTTCTTCATCTTTAATATAGGGACTTAGCAAAGTTTCTGTAATTATTAGTATGGCAGGAGAATGTTGACCTGTCCATGCATGCAGCTCAGTTAGTTTATTGGAAATGCTTTGAATGTTCAGGTGGAAAATTTGCAATGAGGATGTTTTAAGGGCTGAGAGAGGTGTATTTAGTTTGGGTTAGTGATAGAGTTGGCAGTGGAAGGTCCTGGATTCAGATGTATGACGGCTAATATTAATTTGATAGGATATGGGGTGTATGTGTTGGGGGTATGGAATAAAGAGTTTTTTTTCATTTGTAGATTTTGGTTCTTAAGTTTGAACTAATGACTGAAGGAGGTGTGGAAAGGTGATGGAGTTATGGAGGTTTGTGTTACAGGCCTATTTGTGGAGATTGATTGAGTAGTACAAAAAGCGATTATTGTAGAATAATATGGTTTGTGTAAATGTGGCTGAGAAGAAAAATCAGTTGGGCTAGGAAAGAAAGAGTTATCACAATTTGTAGCTGCAGAAAGGCCATAGTTGAATGAGAGTGAAAGTAAGGCAAAAGACTGATTGATAGTTGAGGAAGGAGTTTAGGTTATGGTAATCAGATGTTTGGTTTAAATGGATAGTTGGCAAGAATGTTGTGGCTTTGTATGTATAAGGTTAGGCTATGTGGAGGTGGGTAGGAATTGTGGATAGGGTAGGGGAGTGGAATGAACCTGAGTATAGCAGATTACAACAAGTAGGAAAGTAAGATCACAAAAAAACAAAAACAATCAATGACGTGGCCTTGGAAGAAAAGTAGGTGCTTTCATTCAGCTAATACAAAATATGTTCAATATTTCTATTTGTATTTTTAGTTTGTAATTTAAATGAATTAGTCTACTGTTAGTCCAATATCAAGATTTCCAGAATGATAGGGATTTACAACATTAAAAAGCTGCACTTATCTGTTTACCCAATTGTCTAATGTTAAGGAGGTTTCAATGGACTTTGAATTGGTAAGTCCATAGGCTAGGCTACCCTCTCCCCAAAGAGCACCAGAACAATGAGAAAAATTATGCCCCAATTGTAGGAATGCATTTCAGGACAAATAAACTACTGAGTTAGAACTGAAAGTGGTTTAGCAAGTGTCTGGGGCAAAGTAGAAATAAACTTAAGGAAGGGAAACAGTGGACTGTTAAAAGCAATCGATGGTGCCCATTTGGAAGGAGAGAGTATCAATGGATCTGCTGCAGTCTATGGCAATGGAGCAATAATAGTGGACAGAATTCTTTCTTTTGGGCTGCCAAAATGTTTATAAATAATTTATGTAAAAAGTTAGCCCTGAAGCAGATTTTCCAACTACAAACATCAGTGCTGCATCAATTATAAATCTATTTCCTTGCAGGATCACTTCTACAGAAAATTAAAATATAACCATACTTTTTGTTTTAACTCAGAGAAGGAGTGAATGAGTTGATAGTGACTTAGCCATAAGCACTGGCTCTGAGCTGAAAGTGTTTTAACAAGTGTCTGGGACAAGGAGAAATAAGCTTAAGATAAAATAAAAGACAAAATCAGAGGCAAAGTCCAAAGCAGGAAATGTTTAATATATTAGCATTTTTGTCCCAGTAGTATTCTGGAACTTCTTCAGATAATCACTACATCCAAAACCACGTCTTTAAATAAAGACCAATACAAATCACATGACAAAACACATCAAATGGTTAAATGAAAGTAAATTAGTGTGAAATCATCTTGTTACTACTGTAAACCACTTAAATCAATAAATGTTAATATATATATATATATATATATATATATATATATATATATATATATATATATATATATATATATATATGGATCTACCTCAGAAGATCGACAGACCATTTGATCGAAATTCATTTGGTCAATAGCTCATTTGGTTGAAAACCAGTATTCAAGGCACATAACAGGAATTTGCCCCCCTACCCAATATTGTGTGACTCTGGAGTTGGTATATATAGTTAGGGGGGGTGTGGGGGGGGCAAAGCCCCCCACCTATTTTCATTTAAAATGTGTAGTTTTTGTTGTATTTTCATGTTTTTAAACGGTAATAGGTGGGGGGCTTTGCCCAGTACACCCCCCAATGAGGGGGGCTCTGCCCCCCCACACCCCTAGCTATATAAACCAACTCCAGGGTCGCACAACATTGCGGAGGGGGGAAATGCCTGTTATGTGCCTTGAATACTGGTTTTCGACCAAATGAATGTCGATCTTCTGAGGTAGACCCATATATATATATATATATATATATATCCCCAAAGCAGCTTCAGCACTCCACAAAGACATAAAAAATATAAACAGCACAGGTATGAAGAAGTTTATTCAGGCATAGCCTGCCCAACATAGACCGGTGACCGGTTTTGCCTCAAGCGTCATCAGTGTGTAATTCAATTAGGCAAATACCCGGATTTAAATACTTAAAAAGCAAACACAAGCAGCATAAATGTAAAGATACAAACACACATAATATCCCTTTTCAACACTTATACTTAAAGTTGCAAATAAAAACAAAACCAAGTGATGACATAAATAAGAAACCTATAAAACCCCCAATATAGTGCCCAAT
>NC_056750.1:558164267-558189267 GCF_019279795.1 Protopterus annectens
ACTAAAAACAAATAAAGCAATATAGCTATTCAAAAAGAGTATAAATATAATGCAAGATAGTGAAAAAGTGTGAAACAAATGGCAAAACTATAAAACACCACAATATCTCAAAAACTTCAGAATGCTCTGCAACTGTACTGAGAAACAAATAAAGGAAGACAAAAACTATACTATAACAACTTTCAGAGCAATAGTAAACACAGCCTTAAAAATTCTGGTCAGCCATTAAAGAAATCTTCTATCCCAGCCAAAAGTTCAACCCTAACCCCTTTCCCAATAACTCACCACTCGAAACTGCAGTAGTATTCAACTCTTATTTAAGGATACCCCAACATCTAATCCCAACCCTGCCCAACAGCTATATGTTACCACATCCACTTTCATCTTCAAACCTGTGCACATATCCTATATAAAACTACTCTTAAAAACTGAAAACTATGCTCTGCTTCAGCTGATAAATAGCAACCAATAGCACTGCCTGTCCTGTCTCAGTCCTTATAAATAGGTCAATACAGGAATCCCACATTCCCTCTCTCTGGAATAAAATCATGCATTATCCCAATACATAAAGGAGGAAATTCAACCGACATCACTAACTTTAGACCATTAGCAATTTTATCCCTCCTCTCAAAAAAAAATGTTAAACTATCTTCTACAGGAAGGACTCCAATCCCTCATACAACATGGCTTCCATACTTCCCACAGTACTAACTCTGAACTTCTAACCTTTGCAGATACTGTCACTATAGCAAGAGATAATGGCAAACTAGTCTCCTTCTTATTTCTGAACTTGTCTAAGTCCTTCAACACAGTCTGTCACGGCAAACTTCTACTTCAAATATTCTCACTAGGCCTGTCTCAGCCCACACTGCTATGGTCCAAAAACTACTTGTCCAGTAGGTATCAGTCAGTAAAATGAAACTCTTCCCTCTTTTCATACCTCGCAGTCACCACTGGTGTACCACAAGGCTCTATCTTTGGTCCTCTCCTCTTTAACATTCTCACTAACAATCTCCACCCAGCCACGCAATTAATATAATAATCTAATAAAATAGTCTAATAAAATTCACAGATGACTCCACAGTCAAATGCATATCATACAACCTGGCACTTCTCCAAAATAATACTCAGGAAGCTTTAACAATCACTGAAACAAGGTTCTGCAACTCAGATCTCATGCCCAACCCCCACCCCCAAATACTACTTTTTCCTGAAATACCTCTCTCATAAAAAAAATAAATAAATCTTCTGTCTTAATAATATAACTATTGAAGTCACTTCTCATAGCAAATTTTTAGGGATGAAAGTGGGTGATAATCTTAAATTCGACCTGTATATACAAAACTTTCTTTAAAAAAAAATATGTAAAATTAGGGATACTTTACAGAGCCAAAACTTTCTCACCAATGCAACTAAAACTACACTTGTCAGTACTTACCTCACTACTTTATGGTGCTCCCATCCTTACTAAGTTCCAGGCATCACAAATATCAAAACTCACAGCTGTAGAAAACTACCCTATCAACTAACATATTACAGCTTCTTACCACCTATAAAATTATCCAGCATACATCTGCTTGTCCAGCACTAAATATTATTCTACACAACTATGTTCCCAATTGGTCATTATGATCCATTGACCAAAACCTCCTCTCTGTCTACAAACATATGAAATTTGCTAGGCATAGTCTATACTTGTACCATGTTGCTAAGGCCTGGAACTTCTTACCATTATCTGTTAGGTCAATACCTTCCAGCAGTCCTTTCAAACCATTCTGAAAGACTTCCTAGCCAAAATGTCTCTGTTCTTGCTCAACCCTTGGATAAAGTATATCCCTAAAGATGAGCACATACCTATTTATACCGTATACCTCCTTAATCTCCCTTCCTCACTCACTTCCTTACTTGAATCTATTTCTTTATCTCGGCTCCCTTTCTAAATATGACATAACCTTGTTTTTTCTCTATCTTCATATTGCAATCCCTGTTTGTATTATATTAACTTACCTTTAATTTCTCTGTAAAGTGGCAAAAATCTATCTAAATATTAAATCATTGTCATGTGAGTTGTATCTATTTTTAAAAAATGTTTTCACATTATGTGTAATTTCGTATAGCTATTTTAAACTGTAGATATTTTTATATTATTTTTGAAGATTGTAAAATAATTGTTCTTAAAATGTTTTTGTAGTACCTTAGAACTCTTCTCCCTGGGCCTCTGCTAAAAAATGGCCACCTACGAAATCAGACTTTCCCAATAATTAAATGTCAATAAATAATGACTAGATAAAATAAATACTGTAGTGCAGTGGAAAATTAGGAGAATGGGCAGAGGTGGGCAAGGAAATAGAAGTGCAATAAAAAGCATGAAGTGAGAAGGGATAGGCTGTGAAGGTCAGAGGACAAGAAAACATAGACAGTTGACATTAGACAGGGAAGGTGGGGTGGTACTGAATTAGTGCAGGGAGAAAGTCTGAGATGTACCAGAAAACTGAGGACAAGAGGAAGAAATCTAAGGTAGATGGAGACAGCAGTGACAACTAATAAAGGGGAGACAGGAGCAGACGTGCATGCAGGATGAAGGCATGCATGGATGCACAGACAGATCAACGGGACAGAAGGAGGAAGGAACAGGGCATCAGGCAAAGCAAATGACAAGTGGGAAAGGGATCACTCACAGAAGAGGGAGGGAGGCAACTAGCACAGCAAGGAGGAAAGTAGTGGTGGCTTGGAAGGAGTGTAGGTAACAGAAAAGAGCAGTGGCATGGAACAGAAGGCGAAGTAGATGACAGCCAGTATGAGTACACAGAAAAAAGGATTAAGATATGGAAGAAGGTGTCAAGGGTGGTCAAAACAGAAAAGGAGTGGATGCATATTATGATGTAAGCATGCACCAAACAGATGGGAGGGAGGCTGTTAACCTCAAAGGAAGTAGTGTGGCAGAACTAGAAGGAAAATTTCTGGACAGGAGATTGTCGGCAGTATCCTCTGAAGTATTGCATGAGTCAGGTACAAACTGAATGAGTGCAGAGAAGTTCAAAGAGAATAGATTACAATGGTTTGGGCATGTGTGCAGGAAAGCAGAAGAATATTTGGTGAAGAAGATGGGAGATACAGGAATAAGGCAAAAAGAAATAGGGATGCCCAGCAAAGAGATGGATAAATTCTATGAGAAAAGACCTGTGACAGTCAAGCATGACTTTCAAAGAAGGTAGAAGCATATTACTGAATCGAGCGAGGTGGCAATAGTCAATGTGACATTACGACCCCATGTCAAACATGGGAAAAAGGATGTTGATAATGATGATAATGATGGAGTGCTGCAGTGAATATGGAAAGAAAGCTTGGAACTGCTAGAGGCTGGAGAATCCTGCCAGAAGATGATCTGTGTGTCAGGGACAGGCTGTCACTTCAGACGGGACAGTGATTGTTTTGATGTTTGTTGCAAAGATACTTCTCAAAGCTCATACCGTTAAATTAAGCTGGAAGATGATATGGAGTGTCACAGAAGGCAAATAGGGGAGAAGGTCCTCAGGTAGTAGATATAAAGAAAAGCACACAGAATATAGGATTATTACAATATTGGTGGTGTAGTATTTCCTTGTACACCACAGAGTATGGGAAGGAAGACTGGGAAAACAGTTCAAATTCAACATAGAACTATGCATCAATATTTACTTAAAAAAGGAAAAATGCAACTTATGAAAAGGTTTGTACAGAGAAATGATATGTTGAGGTCATTTGGATATTAGTAAGAGATAGGGCATATACAATTTCTTACAATAAGCACAGTACTCTACAAAACCAGTCTGACATAGTCTTCATCAGCTGTGACACTGATTCATTTAGGATTATTAGCTGAAGCCTGGTTAGTTGAAGGAAACTGTCTGAACTTTGTGCTATGGTGACAGATAGCACTAGAGGGAGGTCTGACAAGCAATGAGTAGGAAAATAACTGTCTTATCAATTTCAAAGTACAGCAAGACATTGCTTTTCTTGTTAGTTGCAAGTTTACATTTAAAAAGACATTCCTCTTTTGCCTGTACTGTCACTGACTTGTGTCCATCTTAGCTTTACTGCATCTGTAATGAGTACCATTTCAGTTTATACTACTTTACATGGTATTCAATATAAAGCAGATTCATTTATGGGGTAGTCCACAGTCAGACACTAATAATTACAAGTAGGCTAACTAGTGATCATGTTTAGTAACTTGGTAACAGGAGGTTACCTTTATTTATTTATTTGCTCAGTATACCATCACAGCCTATAGAGTTAGAATCACCGACTTTTGAAATGCTTTCTTGCATAGGCAACATTCACTTTCTTTACATAAAATGGTTTTCTTTACTGTATTAAGATTATTAACACAAACTTGCATGTAGCAGGTACTAGCTGGAAATATATCTGAAGTAATTTTTGAAAAGTTTCTTAGTCTCTGTTAACTTCCGGGTTGGGAAGAGATGAGTGTCTAAAGCAGGCAATAGTTTGTTAGTGCTATTCCAATTCAAGGGACCATAGATTGTCTTGCGTGCTCCAGATAAACCTTCTTATGCTGTGCATTGGTTCATGAAGTGCATTAAGTAACCAAAAACCACTGGGAGCTCTGAAGAAGACACAACCTGTAGACTGCTTTAGCGTAGTAAAACTTTAGTAGTCACATTTGTCCAAAGACTTCATCAATTCAACAAACACATTGTAACCACACACTTTATAGAAATCTTAAAATTTAAAAGGTTCAATCACATTAAAATTCTAATAAAATAATGAAACAATGAAACTGTTAAGTAATATATTAACTTAAACCAAATCAGTTGGCTTAACCCTTTCTTAGACAGTTTTCTATCAACCAAAAAACATTTTGTATTTATAACATCATTTAAATCAGGTAGATTATATCCAACAAGTCTAATTTGCCACTCAGTCTCTCTACATTCTAACTGCTTTTTTAAATTGCCCATCTTATATCTTCTTCGATGAAATCTAAAATAGTAAAAGTTAATTTTTTGTAGGTTTGATACCTAACTGAATGTCTATATAAGGCATTTTTCTTATCTTTGACCTTTATTGCATGAAGATGTTCTTTAACTTTCTTGCACATGCTTCTAGTGATCATACTCACATAGAAGGCTGGACATCAGGAGTACACAGCAATATACACTACTCCTTTAATGTTACAAGTGACCTTTCCAGGGATCTTAATAGTGTAAGACAAATGTTCAAGTGCAATATAAGGCCCTTCATAGATGTACCTACAAATACTACACTATTACATTTAAAAGTTCCGTTTCTTTAGAATTGAGGGCTGGAAGAATTGCAGTATTCTCATGTTCTAATAGCTGTTAATACTGCTATTCTTCTTATAAACAAAATAAGGGGCTTCACCTAAGACATTGGCTAAGTCACTGTTACCCATAATCACCTTCAAATTATTAGTAATAATATTTTTGATTGTACCACTGTTCACGGTCATATCCAAACAGCATCTGGGTATCAAATCCTGGCTGTTGGAATAGGAGTCTATTTTCTTTGTCTGCTTCTTAGAAAATCCGTACAAAAGTATGGGTAAAAACTCTGTAGACCTTTTGATACTAATTTCTTCAGCTGTCTTTTCTAACAAATCTATATGATAACCTCTTTCAAGAAACAATTTAGTAATAAAACCTAATTCTGATTCGAAGCCAGTGTCTTGACTGATTATGTGCGAAGCTCTTAGTTTTTGACCTCGTGAAATATTTCCTTTGATATAGTTGGGGTGATTGCCGTTGTAATGAATATAACCATTGGAAAAAGTATTCTTCTGATGGATACGACTTACAAAACTACATTTAGTAGAATCCCAACTAAATTCCATATCAAGAAAACAAACTTTTTTGTCCTTTGTCCCCTGTCACAAATTTTAAGAAACCAGAGCTGATATTTAAATTGTCCAAGAATTCTAGGTACTCAAAACCCTCACTACTAATAATGAAAAAAAATCATCAACAAATCAATGATAAAATACTCTGTTAGAAAAAATATTTTACTGTGAATAAAATCTCCATCTCTCACCATCCAAGTACTAAGCTTGCAATAGCTGGAGCTACATTTGCCCCCATTGCAACCCCTTACTGGTTTTTTATAGTACTTCTTATTGAAGAGGCAATAATTATTTTCTGATAGTATTTCTAAAATAGTGATATAAAAATTAACCAAACATTTCTCTATAACCATGTATTTATTCAAAAAAACTCCTAACAAATTCTACCCCTTCAACGTGGGGTATAGTGATAAATAATGATACATCTACAGTAAAAATGTAATTATGACTATCATGATAATTGTTATCCAAATGAAATATTCTGATGTTGTTTAAAAAATCCCATGAGTAACAGATGTATGAAGGAAGTTGCTGAAGCAAAGATTTGAATATAAAATCTAAAAACAATGAGATCCCTTCAGTACTTCCACCTGAAGCAGATACTATTTGTCTAAAAGGGGGTATACCACAAAGCACCCCCTATTCTCAGATTGACAACAAGTAAAAAATTATATAAATCAACATTCATATCACTGTTCATAAGAAACTCATACAAATAGTTACGAATATAATTATAACTTTTTAATGTCTCCTAAAGAGACTTCACCATATTCATCACTGTTACTTAACATTCCTTCTATCACAGAATTATACTTGTGAGTGTCCATAACAACTACCCCACCCCCTTTATCTGCTTTCATGAATCTCAGATCTTTTTTGTTTTGTTGGTTCAAAAAGTGCTTTCATTTCATCATTATGCAAATTATAAAACAGTTTACTGGTTCGTCTATCCAAATATAACCTGATATCCCTCTCACAGAACTCATCAAATATTTTAATTGTATAATGTAAGCCAGGTTGAAAATGGATGGCTTACTGAGACATTTATTAGCATGTATATCTTTTGTGATATATTTTAAGTTCAACTTTCTTGTATAAAACTTAAAATCAAACAAAGTTCTTGTTTTGTCAGCTCTACAACTCCACAAATAATTGAAACCCAGTTGCAACACCTTATTTATTTATTTATTTATTTTTTCCAAGTCTTTTCAGTTTCTAATACCATGACGGGAATGGACCCCATTCCTAAGTCAGAGTATGATTAAAGTTTATGAAATTAGTATTGTTTCAGTCTTTGATGTCAGCCAGATGTGTTCTTTGCAGCACCCACAATGTGCCTAGTAATGACTCCTTCTGCAAGTCATATGAGGTTACATGGATTGGTAACATATCTAGATACAATTGTAGATTCTTTTTTGTAAGACCCGTTGTTCATACTACTATTGGAACTGTCTGGGTATCTTTCTTCCACATTGCTCTCGTTTCTGCCTGCAAATCCTGATATTTTATGACTTTGTGTGTCTCTGCACACAAGACATTGTAATCACTGGGTGTGGCAATGCTACTCTTGTCTTCTTTTCTTGGACCGCTATATCTTGTTTTCTAGCATGGCTTAATTGCAAAGTGGTCTGCCACTGTTTCATGGTCACTGTAATGTAGTCGATCAGCGTGGGGTGTATCTTATACATTTTTAAGCACTCTTTTATCCAGGAATGTGGGATACTATCAAATGCTTTTTTGTAGTCTATCCATGCCATACTTAGATTCTTCCCCTTTTTACAGCTCTCCACTATAACTTTGTTTAACAAGAAATGACCCTTTGTTCCATATGTCTTTCTTTTACTGCTCTTTTGTTCTCCTTTCTTCCATATGACCTTTTTTATTGCCCTTTTGTTCTACTGCCATAATTGAGTTTTCTTCTAAATGACTACAAACTTCGTCGGCATCAATTCCCATGTATAGTTTATATGTCATCGGAAGGCATGTTATTGGTCTATAATTTTAGGGTGGCTTGCAGGTTCAATCTTAAGTAGGAGCATTGTTTTTCCTGTTGTTAGCCAGGTTGGTGTCTATTCTGGGTGTGCATATAAATAGTCCTTACTCATGGCTAAATCTTCTTGCAAAGATGTTAATACTTTTAACCAGAAGTTAGGTACTGCATCTAGGCCTGAGTTTTTCCATTTAGAGGCTTTTCTTAACTTTGTTTCAATCTGTCTAGCTGTTACTTCATCCCATTTCATAGCCTGTACCTTTAAACTTCTTATTCTTTCTTTTACTACTTCTATCCATTTAGCATCTTTGTTATGTTCTACAGGATCTTCATAGATACTGCTACAAAATGTATCACTTTCTTCTTTTGTTGGCGGTCTTTCAATTCCTTTTACCTTATTTCCAGTTCTCTATAAAATCTTTTTCAGTCATCTTTAAATTGCTTATTTTGCACTTTTCTTTTATATTTATCTTCGTATCTTCTAAGTTTTTCCACCTGTGCTGAAATTTTTAGTTTATTTGCAATAATGAATGATATATCCTTGTCTGTTCTAATATTGCACATTGTTTTTTATTACATCTATCTTTCTTAGCATTTTTGTTGCTCTATTCCCTCTTCTATAGCCTTCTGACAGTGACACTTCTTATCTTAATTGCTTTATAATTTTCTCTATTCTATACTTCCATGATGGTATTTGATGTCTCCCCTTCCTTTCCCTCACTACCCTGTGTTCTTGTGGTAGAACTTTATCAGTTATTAATTTAGCTGCACAGTAATGTATCCTGTTTACTTCTGTTATGTTGCATGGATCTCTATGAACAGTCCTAATTACTGTGTTCATTTGTTTTATCAGACTTATGACTTTTGGGGTTTTATAACCTTTTGCAGTCTGTTTCTTTCACTGAGCTTGATATATCTGTCCATGTCTATTAAATCAAGTAATTCTTGTCTTAGCTCATTTTCTTCCTAACTAAGGGCACATCCCTTGTTTTCCAATACCTGCGGGCATTCTATAGAAGGTTCTATAGCATCTTCCTGTGACACAGTCTCATCAGTTTCATCCTGTGCTATCCATTGCTTTATCATATGGGAACTCACTGGCCTATCACTCCTCAACACTGAGTGCATCAGAGTTACCACAGTTTCTTGTTCCTTCTCTTGCTGTCCAGCTTCAAGTGAACGTTTATACTGGTTTCCTGTGGAAGGCTCCAAATTATCTTCATATAGCTTCCTGTTCCACTGGTTTCCCCTTCATTTAGATATCTATTACTCTATCCTGTTGTGGTACTTTCTGAATTAGATTTTCTACACTCAATCCTTCACTTTGCAGGTACTCCATAACCTCAGTTTCTATTTCTTTAACTTCCCCATTACTTCGAGCACAGAAAAAAGCCACCACCACTCGAACTCCAAGGCAGTAATGTCCACTGGAAATAATGTCAAAACTTTCGTTCAACGGACAAGATTTTATTTCAAAGCTTGAAGTGCGAAACTTTACATGCAGTTTTTGTCAGGGCTCCTGCCCCGACTTCATCAGAAAAAACAAAACGCCACTAACTAGCACGCTTTAATATAAGCAATTAAAACATCGTTAATTGATCAATTTAAAAGAAATTATTAAGACTATTAAATCTTTTAAAGCAACACCAAAAATTATTAAGGCAACACCAAAAAGAACACCAAAAATACACGCTCATGCAACCCATCCTACTAAGCTTCTATTATATTTAAAGTATTTGTGATGTTTGTAAAATTTCAAAATGTTAAAAATATATTAAAAGTATTCATACATTGATTCATTGATTATTAGTAATGTTGTGCTAAGATTGTCAGAAGGCACTATTCACTCAATGCTTCAAATGCACTAGTATACTAAATTTACATGGACCTTCTGCTTTCATATTAAAACTTAAAAC
This sequence comes from Protopterus annectens, assembly GCF_019279795.1. Classification (NCBI taxonomy): domain Eukaryota; kingdom Metazoa; phylum Chordata; order Ceratodontiformes; family Protopteridae; genus Protopterus; species Protopterus annectens. The sequence goes on from NC_056750.1 coordinate 558,174,034, forward strand.
TAATGAATGTCAGATCAAACACTTGTCCATTCTGCATCATAAGAATGTATACATTAAATTATAACAAAAATTATTATACTTTTAAAACTTAATGCTTAAATAATTTTTGTACATAGACAACATTTATACTTAAAAAACATTTATACTAAAAAATTAATTAATTAATTTTAACCTTAACACCACTAAACGCTTATGTCCATATAGTCCAATCTAACTTCACGTGGTATGCAACATGCATTCAGGAAATGTGCATTCTGAAAAAATATGTGTGTATTAATTATTAATTATACATCACTAAACAAATAGCCTTGGGACTTCATGTTTGAACAAGTAGATAAAACCCTTTTGACTTAAAACCTAACCTGAATTCATATTCTACCTATCTAATTATAAATTGATTTAAATAGGGTTGATAAAATTCAAGTATATGTATAAATAAATATATAAATATATATGTGTTGTTAAAAGTGTCCTTTACAAAATCAACTTAGAATTTCATTATTTATTCTATTTTATTTTATTTTATTTTATTCCAAACATTTAATCATTAGGTAATCAATGATAAATAAATATTAAATATTAAATATTGATTAACTCTAGTGGTGACTTTAAAATATTTAATTATTCAGGTATTGACATCTGTCCTGAAATTGTTGATTTATTATCCAAGGGGTATACCTTTGTTCCTTCATGCCCTATTGATTTAGCTAACACCCTGTTAGATTTGAAATTGTTTTGCAGGAAAATAAACCTGACGGCATTAATGGGTAAAAATACCCACGAGAGATCTGAGTTGTATGTATGCAGTGTGTATAATCCTCCCTTGCACCCCTCGGTGACCCTTTTTGAAAATGCCACAGAGTTAGACCTTAGGAACTTGGAGAAATCTAATATTTACAAGAAAAATTACAATTTCAATATAAGTAAGGAAGACAGAGATTTGCTGGAATATTTGTGCCAAGCGCCCATACGTATTATGAAACCCGATAAGGGTGGGGGATTGGTAATTATGTCACATGACGATTATGATTCTAGAATGTATGCTATCCTTAACAGTGAGACATATATTAAGGCTTCAATTAATGAAATGAATGGTGCCTACATGAAAATTAAAGCATTCATAGAGGAGTTATACATTGAAGCCAGAATCGACAGGGATACTTATTTATATTTGCAGCAGTTGTTTCCTAGAACCCCATATTTGTTTGGGATACCAAAGATTCATAAGAATCTAGAGAACCCTCCAATGAGACCTTTAGTCAATGGAAGGAAGAGTTCTACATATACTTGTGCAAAACTTTTAGATAACATTTTGAAAAAGTATATAGTAAATGAAAGTCAAATTTCTAAAGACTCATGGTCTTTTTTGAAATCTATCAACAACCTAGAATTTTTCCCTCAATCTTACTTTGTGACAGTTGACGTGAAAGATTTGTATTCTAGTATCCCACACCGGGTAGGAATCGAATGGGTATCTAATATGTTGTACCTATTGAAGGCACCGGTAAACGAAGTTAAACTGGTTGAGGAATTAATAGACACAGTTTTGTCATACAATTACGTGAAGTTTAACAATGATATTTACCATCAGAAAATTGGTGTAGCGATGGGTTTGCCATGTGGGGCTGCCATAGCTAATTTAGTGATGGCCTATTGGGAGAGGTCTTTTGTATTAAACAACAATGAATTTAAAGACAACATTGTATATTATACACGTTTCTTGGACGATATTTTTATCTTGTTCCAAGGGACAGGGAACCAATTGGAGGATTGTTTATCAGGTTTTAATGATACAACAGAATTTCTTTGTTTTACTTCTAGATACGATAAAAACAGGATAGATTACTTGGATGTTTCTTTAAGGAAAGATTATGAAAAGAAAGCCTACTTGTCCAGAATTTATAGAAAAGAAACCTATTCGAATATGTACCTTCATTTTACCAGCTGTCACCTGAAGCACCAGAAAAAATCTGTAGTAAAGGGGCAGCTGGTAAGAGCAGCCCGTATGACCTCTACAGAAGGGGAATTTGATGAGGAGTGTGAAATTATATTGAACTTTTTCACACAGAGGGGCTATCCATTTGATTTCTTGAATGAAATATTAATGGAAGTGAAATCTAAGAGAATAGGAGGTACATATGTTCCAATTTTGGGGTTGGAGCCACAAGTGGGACAAGTAGAGGATGACGCCAACCCAAGTTTTACCACAAGTAGAAAGGGGAAACCCGATGTAAATTATGGATGTAATTTTATTTGTACATATAGTTTGGATTCTATGTTAGTATCGAATATTGTGACGAAGAATTGGGAATATCTGTTGAACGACAACTTCTTTAATGAACTTTTACCTAGAAAGCCAAAAATTCTTTTTAGACGGGGTAAGAACTTGAAGGAGATTTTGCAAAGGAGAGGACATCTATTTACAACAAAAGCAGGTATGCACAAATGTCTCATGTGCAGTTGTTGTAAATTTATAGAAGAAGGAAATAAGTTTGTAATAAACAACAAACACTATCGTTCAACATCAAAATACAATTGTAACAGTAAACAGGTAATTTATTTAGCTAATTGCGTGCAATGCCAAGCGTTTTACATAGGAAAGACAGATAGGAAGTTAGTGGATAGAGTGAAAGAACATGCTTACAATATTAATGCCAAAAGAATGGAAAACGCTTTGGCCAGGCACGTTTCTGAGTTCCCAGGTCACAACTTCAAGTTTAGAGTAATAGATCAATTTGTTTCTGATGGTAGAGGGGGGAATGAGAGTTTAGAATTGGAAAGAAAAGAACTTCTCTGGCAATTGAGAACTAACGCTTGTAGGTTCCCAGGCATAAATGAAATGTGTTCCCTTAAATGTATCTTAAGACTTAAAAACTTAGAGAGACGATGTAGTACTTACAGTTAATATTTAATGGTCAGCATTTAATCTTCAATATTTAATATTTAATATTTATTTATCATTGATTACCTAATGATTAAATGTTTGGAATAAAATAAAATAAAATAGAATAAATAATGAAATTCTAAGTTGATTTTGTAAAGGACACTTTAAAATAAAATAGAATAAATAATGAAATTCTAAGTTGATTTTGTAAAGGACACTTTTAACAACACATATATATTTATATATTTATTTATACATATACTTGAATTTTATCAACCCTATTTAAATCAATTTATAATTAGATAGGTAGAATATGAATTCAGTTTAGGTTTTAAGTCAAAAGGGTTTTATCTACTTGTTCAAACACGAAGTCCCAAGGCTATTTGTTTAGTGATGTATAATTAATAATTAATACACACATATTTTTTCAGAATGCACATTTCCTGAACGCATGTTGCATACCACGTGAAGTTAGATTGGACTATATGGACATAAGCGTTTAGTGGTGTTAAGGTTAAAATTAATTAATTAATTTTTTAGTATAAATGTTTTTTAAGTATAAATGTTGTCTATGTACAAAAATTATTTAAGCATTAAGTTTTAAAAGTATAATAATTTTTGTTATAATTTAATGTATACATTCTTATGATGCAGAATTGACAAGTGTTTGATCTGACATTCATTAGTTTTAAGTTTTAATATGAAAGCAGAAGGTCCATGTAAATTTAGTATACTAGTGCATTTGAAGCATTGAGTGAATAGTGCCTTCTGACAATCTTAGCACAACATTACTAATAATCAATGAATCAATGTATGAATACTTTTAATATATTTTTAACATTTTGAAATTTTACAAACATCACAAATACTTTAAATATAATAGAAGCTTAGTAGGATGGGTTGCATGAGCGTGTATTTTTGGTGTTTATTTGGTGTTGCCTTAATAATTTTTGGTGTTGCTTTAAAAGATTTAATAGTCTTAATAATGTCTTTTAAATTGATCTATTAACGATGTTTTTATTACTTATATTAAAGCGTGCTAGTTAGTGGCGTTTTGTTTTTTCTGATGAAGTCGGGGCAGGAGCCCTGACGAAAAGTGCATGTAAAGTTTCGCACTTCAAGCTTTGAAATAAAAACTTGTCCATTGAACGAAAGTTTTGACATTATTTCCAGTGGACATTACTGCCTTGGAGTTCGAGTGGTGGTGGCTTTTTTCTGTGCTCGAAGGAGTTTGTTTTTTACATTTCTGCAAACTTCCCCATTACTAATCTCCTTTTTTAATTTTCCCTTTTTGTCTTTTTATTTTTTTGTATTGTAAAGTTTTCCATGTCTGGATTCCTTTGCCTGTATTTCTCTTTAAATATCTTCGGTGCTGCTCTTTTTGCATTGGTTAGTTTGCTTTCTCCTTTACATAAATATTACACCATATTAAATTTATTTTTCTTTCCACATTTCTTCTTCCGATGTTTCCTAATCTTCCTGTTTCTCCCTGCGTTTGGGACTCACTCTATCATGCTGTGATGTAACCTGTGTTAGACCTTCTACATCATATCCTTCACTTTGCAAACACTCCATAACTTCAACTTCTATTTTTTTAACTTCTGCTTTACTGATATTCTTTTATACGTTCCATCTTTGTGATATATTTTTATTGCAAAATTTAACATATCTGGATGCCTTTGCCTGTATTTCTCTTGAAATATTTTTGGGGCTGCCTTCTTTACATTGATTAATTTGGCTTTCTTCTTTTCATGAATATTGCAGCATGTCAAATCTCTCTTTCTTTCCCATGTCCATATTTCTTTTTTATACTTTTCAAATATCTCTTGGTTTTGTTGTTTATATTTTTGCACTTCCTCAGACGCTTCTTTTCCCAAAAAGATCAAGATTTCTTGATCTTTATACTATGTTTCACAAATATGTTGTATTAATGAACACAAATTTTCATTTGAAGCTTCTGACAGTTTTTCTTGCGGAAGCATTTTTCTTTCCTCTAATTTCTCTCTTAATCATTTTGTATATCTTGTGTCTGGAAATGCTGGGCTTTTTGCATAATAGTAACAATGCATATTTTTTTATTTTCCTCAATAGTCTACTTTATCGTCTTTATGGCTCTTCTTTGGCCTATCAGTTTTTGTCATTTTTGTGGACTACTACTTTCTTCTACAACAGTGGGACCATCCTCGCCCTGGGCCTGGTCTGCCCCCACTGTAGGAATGTTTCCATATTTTGAGGATTCTACACTGTCATCTTTTCCAGTCCTGGCACCAGTGCGTCTACAAAGATTGGGCACTTTTTTTATCCTGGGTCTTGTGCACCCTACTATCTTTTTTAGTTTTTGACCTACTTCTGTCCATGATATATGCTATATAAATACAGTCTATATATGAGTGTCGCCTTGGTAAGAGTTTTGAAAACAGGGTCGACCTCATGAAGGTACTCACTAAGACTTGAAGATGAATTCAATTTCAGCACTACAACTCTCCTTTGCTTGCTGACTTTTCATCTCTCCATTCAGACCTATTTCATCTCTCCATTTAGACCCATTTCATCTCTCCATTTGGACTTACAGTGTGAGTCAGTTAATGTAAAATCAGATAGATTAAAGATCCTAATACTAGAACTCATAGTCTCTGTATTTGTCTGCTAGCAGGGGAGCCCGCAATATTTTTTACAGAGGGGGGGGGTGCAACCCATGACCCCCACTCAGCCCCCCCCCACATGCAGTCATTCCAGTGTCCCATTGCTTAGCTGTTTCTCCCCAGTTGCCATAAACACTGTTCAAATCTCTCAGTATGCATACTGTTTTATGCTTTACTTCTACAATTATTACAGATACTCAGATTTAAGTTACAACTTTTATTTCAAATTTTATAGCACAAACACTGATAGACATTTGCTAAACAAAGCAATAGTCTTACAATGAAAACAAACTTAGCATTAAAACTTCTCTACCTTTGTAACTCACATTCATTGAAATAGCATTGAAACCCATATTCAAAGAAAATGCATCTGGCCAGTGGTGGGTTAAGTATACCTTTAAGCTGTTTTCCAATAGATGCCCTTGCACACATTTTTAGGACCATGCAAAAGTTTTTTGATTCACCTTTCTGATTGTATTAATTATAATATATACTGATTTAATTCCCTTCTATAATGCAGCACCACTTGTTAGAGTGTGTTTTAAATTTATAGTTCTGAACATTTTTCCAGTAAGCAGTGCAACAAAACATATGAACCAATAATGACAAACTGCCCAATTCCTACATTTCAACCATAAAAAGCCACTCAAACATCTGTCATTTCAATCCACCAATATCAGTCAATATGTACAATCTCTGCAGAAGTAAAGGTCTTCTGAATAATTCCACATTGAGATCTAAACTCATGAAGAAGTTGTTGCTAGAAAACAACTTTATCTTTCAGTGTTTTATCTACAAATTTAGTGCATGCTGCCCTTGAGGAATAAATTGCCTATGTTACATTAAAGAAATGGTAATCTGATATACTGCAATAGGGAATGGGTTGCAAACTGAAAAACAGGTTCATAGTTACTAGGCATCTCATCCAAAGGAGGACATACTCAGGACTGCAGCACCCCACCCCCTTAAAATACAAATCTACATGCTGTGGGAGTAGAACCTACAGCCCTCTGCATCAAGATGAAAGTATGCTACCTGCTGTGCTACTAACACTGCTTTAAAATTCTGTACCACAGTAGTGATACCATTTGCTAAACAAAACAGTTGCACATTTTAAGCAGACTTGGCTTGAGCAGCAGTAAACTTCTCATCCCTTGAAGCTCACAATTACTTGAAAATGCATTTGAAAAAAATTCCACCTGCTAACTCTAACTAGGGCATTTCACTCTCTCTCATACATGCACACACCTCAACCTCTTAGTGCAAGAAATCTGAACAAAGCCTAAATTAAATAAGAACAGATTATAAATATTGCTCTTATGAACTTAGAAAATTGCTAGAATAACAGGATTTGTGTTAGTATGCATTTTTCTAAAGGATATGACATCGAAAACTCAAATGTCTGTCATTATTTAACAACTTCAATCCTTTTAGGAGGAATATGGGGCAAAAATCTGGACATTCTGCAAAAACCAGGACAGCTGAGGGGTATGCTACTTACCTCTTATACTTACACACACACACACACACACACACACACACACACACACACACACACACACACACACCCGGTCTATATTACAACACAGAAATGGCTGAACACTGAACACCGTTTCAGCGACACTTAAAGAGTGAACTACAAGTTATGCGAATGGCCAGATCATCAATTTATTTCCAAGGAAAAAATGGTAGGCCAACCTGACATGACACACCAGCTCAAACATTACAAAGTGGGGGGCTTTGCTGCCCTGTACCCCCAAATGTGGGTGGCATCCCCCCAACTAAATATACCATCTCCTAGATCGCACTACAGTGGGGAAAAGGGCAAATTTACAGCAATCGCCAAGAGATTTTTCCCTAGGAAAAAAATTGGTGATATGTCCGTTCGCGTAACTTGTAGTTCACTCTTTATGTGTTGCTGAAATGGCGTTTTGTGTTTAGCCATTTCGGCATCATAATATAAACCCCCACACACACACACACACACACACACACACACACTCTACCTCTCAATCTGTTAGCACAAGAAATCTGGATAAAGCCTCCTATAATATTGGGGACAAAGGCCCAAAACTAGGGACACATTTACAAAGTTGCTAGAATAACAGGATTTGTGTTAGAATGCATTTTCTGAAGGATATGAAGTCTAAAACTCAAATGCGTGTCATTATTTACTAAGTTTAATCCTTAGCTTATCCCAGTAATTTGCCAGAAAAAAAAAAACAACAGAATTTTTCTTAGGAACAGACCAAAAATATAATGCAAAAAGTCTGGACATTCTGTGCAAATCTATACAGTTGAAAGGTATGACACACACATACAACCCGTACCCCCTGAGAAAGTGGACAGAACAACAAGTTTTGCATTAGTATGCATTTTCTGAAGGATATGAAGTCTAAGGTTCAAATGTCTGCCATTTATTTTCTGACTTCAACTTCAGTCCTCAATGATTTTCCAGAAAAACACAATTTTATGAGAAACAAAACGAAAATATAAGGCAAAAATCTGGATAATTGTGAGGTATGAACCCCCCATCTCACACAAACTCCTACCACCCTCTTAGACACAAACACATACACACACCCTTACCTCCCTCTTACACACATGCACACACACACACACACACACACACACACACACACACACACACACACACTCTCCCTACCTTTACCTACTTACTTCTTACATACATGCATACACACCCCTACCTACCTATTTCTTACATCCACACACACCCCTACCTATTTCTAGCACACACCTCTTAAACACTTAAACACAGACACATGCACACACACACACACACACACACACACACACACACACACACACACACACACACACACACACACACACACACACACACACACCTACTTCTCACTTGTACATTCGTCCACAGTCTAAAACGTCTTCTGGAATTCAAATTCCAAGCAGGTGGGGAAGAGGAAGACATAAACCATGTCACACAGATGCGACAGATGTGTGCGACTTGTTTTTGTCTTCTGCATCTGTGCGACTGCACGCAAAGGACGTTCTTAAAGAAGAATGTCCTTTAAAAACAAAAAAACAAAAAAAAACATTTTTTTTTTAATTAAAAGAAAATTAATCTCCCGGCCAGTTGGTTCCAGGTGGGTATAAGTGCACCCCCCTGCACCTGCCTGCGGGCACCATTGGTTGCTAGTACACTGTTTTTTGGGATTTGTTCAGTTTTGGTAGTTATCTTGCGGGCATTAACTGACTTAAGACAGTCTGTGACTTCTCTTTCTATAATTCATGCCTTGTTGACCATCTAGGACAGAGGAGCATGTTTATCTCTAAATATTTTTGTTGCCATACTATGTGCTATTCCAAAAATAATATTTACAACATGGCTCCTGAGTGCTGATATTATCTAATGATGGATAGGATTTCAGATGGTGCCAGTCAGTAATCCCTGATCACCTGATTCATGGTTTCCTTGCCCATAGTTATTAAAACTTCTGATATAAGGCTACCTATGAATGAGGGAAATTTGACTTTAACTGTGAATAGCAGAAAAGAGTCAGTTTGATAGTACTCTAAGAAAGGTGATGCTGGAAGGATGGGATGATGGAACCTAGTTAGAAGATTTTCCCACCATTTTTTTATTATCAGCTCTGGTAGGCACTTACACCTAGTGGAAACCAGGTATTGGAAATGGATGGGTGAGAGGATGGATAGATGTAGGCCAGCTGTAGGGGTAAATCCCAATAAGCCATACTCTGCTATGCCTTATTGATTAAGATAGCCCACTGGTGCAGAGGCAGGGTGTCAGCCTACAATGCTGGGGACCCTAGATGAATTAGTGACTTAGGAAGCTGGAAGTCTGGTTAGGGGAAATGGATTGACAGGTGATGGCCATCTTCCCTATCTTGGAGGAGTATGACATTTTGCAGCACATTATTGCTTTCCATCAGAGGTTGGAAAGCAGCATAACTGACTTGCAAAGTATAAGTGTGCATTGAGGGCAGGACAGATGTCAGTGTGTCATGGGCAGGATTGCTTAAATGCATACCCCTCCCTTTGTTGAAGTATGTGTTTATATTCTGTATAGCTTTACAAAAGCAAAGTAAAGATATTATGGTTAGACGTTAACAAGGTTGGAGCTAAGGAGACTTATCACAGCAGTGGCGTCGCATTACTGTGAGTGGTTATCCTTCAAGTAAGGGTATGTCCTTTGATTATTCATTCTAAATTATGAAATTCATAAGGGATAATTATTTGAATATGCTGCTTTTGTTAAGCAATAATTAAGGATAAATCTACAAATCTCCTGTTTTTGTCAAGCTATAAGTAGGGGCATATCCTCTGAAATGTTCTACCTTTGTTGAACTATGGGGGAGATTCAGACAGGTTACTGCAAGGAGTAAGCCCATTTTACCTCTTGTGATAACCCCTTCTGATTCAGAGACAGCCTTACTGCAGTGTTGGACCAAGAAGAGGTGCAGCTCCATGACTGGCTGTGTATGTGGCCTACTGCAGCCTGTGTTAATTAGCCATGTGCTCTACCCCAGATGTGCCTGCACTAAAGCAGTGGAGCGGTTCTCTGCATAAGTCAACTCAGCCAGCCATGTTAATGAACATGGCCAAAAGTTTGTGTTCCCCTTTTACTTTTACAGTTGGTGATATGAATAGTATGACCTTGTAGTTTTGGAGAAAGACTACATTTCTAGTAACATTAGATTTTGTTCAAGCTGACAGTTCACACCAGGTTCAGTACATTGCATTTTTCTACCTTGAACTACAGGTGCCGTCTTTTTTCACCTAGGATTATCCTTTTATAGAATCTTCCCAATCTTCCAGTGCTGCAGCTGTCTTTGGTTCATCAATGAAGAAATTGATCCTGTTTTTTGTTCCTCAAACTTTGTGTGAGATAGACACATTGGGGAGTACAAGATGTGGCATTTCCTTATTTTAGACCATGTTACTTTAAGCATAGTGTGACCTGTCATCCATTCATGCAGCAATTCAGTTCCTGAGTCATTGGCCTACCTTCACTCTTCCCAGTTTTCCTGTCATCCTCCTGTGCTGTTCTGATTCAGACATCTTGTTGAAGTGCAGGCAGACCACATCTACTGGCAGTATTGTCAAATTTGACTGAAATACAGTCCTAATCCTAAATTAGACTTGATGGATAGCTTCTTCTGGTTGAAAAAACATGTTGAAGTGTATCTTAAGACTGTGGTCCATTAATAATGCTACCAACCTTTCCTGATGACGTTTGTCCATGAGTTTTCTTGTGATTTCTAGTGAGCTAACAGATCCATAGCTTGCTGGCTTTTCCCTACTTATGTCATTATAAAGGGTCCCATACTTCCTGTGCTTCGGCCCCTTTGGCACTTCCTCTGTTACTTAGCAAGTTTGCTGGCAGGTGAGGCAGATTTTTGAGGACTCTAAGATGTATTACATCTGACCTTTGTCCTCCATAAAGGCAGCCAATTCCCTCTGCACATCTTCCTGGACTATCCTGATGTCTGTCTAGTGTTATCTACATTCTGCCCTACCTTCAGTTATGGTATTCTCAGCATGCCTTATTTGTAAAGACTGACATGAAGTATTTATTCAGTAATTCTGCTTTTTTCACAGTCTTCTGTCATCTCTTGCCCATTATTTTCTCGACCTGACCAAGTATTCTACTTCTTTTTTTCTGCTTTCTTGACTTCTAATTCTACTTCTACCTCCCTTTCATCTTGTTCCTTTTTGACAGTACCTCCTGTTTTGTATTTTTTGTCTGTCTTCCTGTACTATGTCCCATCTACCTCCTGCCTTGCTACTAGCAATACCATCTTGTAGCCATGTTGGCCTACTCCTGTCATTTGCAACATTCTCATATTTTTTATCCATAGCCTTGATGACTGCATTATTTATCTAGTCCCACAGCTTGCTTGTTCTCCTAATTTGTCCCCATGTCTCTCACTCATCTTTGACGTTATACCCAGTTTGTCATAATCTATGCTCCTAAAAATCCCCCATAATACTCTTTGTCTTTGTGTTCTTACCCTTTTACCACTTGAAGCAATGCACTGTTGTGTAATGAAACTGTCACCTGGATATCTTTGACCTTTTCCACCTTAATTTGAACTAAATCAAGAAAGTTTTCCTTCCTGGCACATTACTGCACCAATTAGCAGAATGCATTGGTTCTGCCTATAGTACAGGATGATAACTGCATTCTTCACCTTATCCATTCAGATATCTTACAATACGAAGAAGGGTAACTAACTACTATTCACACTATAGATCAGAAATATGCCTGTAAAAATATAAAGCACTACCTTCTATCATAGAAGTGCCTTTGACTTCTTACTGAAATGGCATGGTGGTTTTCAAACTGCTTCCCATAGAGAACATTTAGGATTCAAGGAAATACATTTTTGTTACTGGCATAGGCATATTAACCTGGGGTGTTAACCCTAGCCTGACTGCAGTCTGTGTGCCAATGATATACTACAGCATACAAAGTATTACAGTAAATAATCAACTGCATAAAGTCTTATCTTTGCTATGAGACTGGGCTGAATGACGATTAATTCTCAAAAATCAATTGTACGTTTGTTTGGCACGTGGCTGAGATTAGCCAGAACAAATTGTTTATTGATGACTGACCATACTGTTAACTGATTATCATGTGCTACATACCAAAAATATCTTGAAATTCTACTAAACTAAAATCTATTCCTCAATACACACGTAGAGATACAAATAGAGAAGGTGCTTGCAGAGATCTTGAAATTCTACTAAACTAAACTAAAATATATTCGTCAATACGCACATGTTGATACAACTAGTTTTAGCTGTGCAAGCACCTTCTGTATCATACAGTATTTCACACATTCTTACACCCATAATATGCTGTTCAATAGCCGTTAATGTTTTGCGTTTTGGGCTAGAATATGTTATTGCCCTATATTTCCAGGAAGTACTTCTGTAATACAAACAGCTGTAAACAAAATCCTCTGGTATGTACATTTTTAACATGCTGGGGAACATCATTGTGTCACATAAAGAAGAGCATTCCAGTAGCAAATGAAAAAGATCACATTATTTTTCCTCAAATTACTCAACACTCTAACCCTTTAGTGGGGAAAAATGTTAAAAATAATTAAGAACAAGGAGGTGGAATGTTGAAGATCCTGAATGAAAATCTGATCTGGGCCAGCTAGAGCCACTTGAGTATGTTTTAAATAATCTTCAAAAATGTGATTTATTTTTTGTAGGGAGCAACTCCTAATCCAAACAAGAAGCTTTTTAATTTAGGAAATGACTATGGTCTTACAAACTGTCGGAAATCTTAACATAATAGGTATTATTTGTCAGTTGTATTTGTCTGAGCTATTAATGGGCTGCTTCCTCTGCACAGGGTGAAGGGTTTGATCCTTTCCACCTTTGTTTGCCTCCAGTAGGACCCCAAGTAAGCCACTTATTCATACAGTGCCCCTGCATCACCCCTGGATAGGGAAAATTGGGTCCATTTGGCATATTCCGTTAACAAACAGAAAAAATAAACAAAATTACACTTGATATATCTGACTAAGGATCCACATGGACACTTTTTGGCCACAGTTCATGCCATAAATCAAAGTACAGTAAGTTATGTAAGTGAAAGTAAGTTATAAATGAGCACACAATATATCTGTTGATCCACTATAGTGCCAGTATTATGGAAATGCCTAAAAGAAACAAGTAGAAAAGGTACAGGTCATTCAGTATTCCTGACATGAACTCCTACAGTTGCACTTTTTAAGAAGCATTAATCTTTGTTATGGCAGTCAAGCCCCAGCTGTGTATAACAACAGCTAGTCCTGAGAAGAGTTTTGGTTGACATGATCCCCACTGTCTAACATGTAGAATTTATAGGGTCACATGTGTTACTCTCTGCCTGGAGCTTCTGGCAAAAAGTATAGTATGATCTAACTCATCTAGAATGTAGACTCTAAACATTTTTTTCTTCTTGAGTGATAAGGGGAATGAAATGTGATTCTTGAATGAGTACGTCAGAAGGCTTAAATAATTGACTTTTCTTATGTCATATTGTGCAGTCATAACCATTATTTCTGCAACTGAATCCGCTACTATAGCATTATGTCTTTGAATATATCACTAGTGATTTGGTTTTGGCAAATAATATATAAAATGTTACTTTTACAATAATTAACAACTGCTGGAGGGAGGTGACTCAACAAATTAAGTCATTGCTTTATTTTTCAGGTGTCATTATTCACTTAGTACTTGTAATATTTTTTCTTTGTGTGTTATATGATTCTTTGCTACATGCATTTTTTCATGTGCTGAACTGTTGGTGATAGTCGTAGGTGGCATAGTTGGGCAAATTATGTAATGGTGTAATTTCAGCAGTTTGTAATTTAGGTATTTAATGGCTGATGAGTTTGTTTGATGTTTTGTGTTTCAAACACTTTTTCCCTCCTGCCTTCTATTCATTAAACTTTGTAGAGCTAACCATCCCATTTGCTACCCTATCATTCATTTACCTATCATTTTTTTAATTTGCATTTACACCTAACTGTTCCTGTTCATTGGCTGACATACATGCTCACAGATTCAAGTGGCCGGCCCTGTAGTCGCTTCTTCTTCCTTGAGAAGGTGGCTTGGCAGAGCTGAGCACATGTCATAGCTAATCAGCATACTGTGCACCTTTCTGTCCCATATGTGGCAGTACTGCAGTCAGTCTGACCACATCCCAGGATGATGTGTTAGATTTGGCCACTTCCATCCTCCCCACCATGTTACTCCAGTATCAGAGCTTTAATGGATCTCTGTTCATCTGGTTCATAGTAAGAATTTCAATCCTCTATCCCACTGGCCTAAACTAGCACTTAAATATGTTATATCAGCATATATCAGCATGTAGTCAGACTAGAGAGTCTCATGTGATCCAGCAGAGCTATGCGTGTTGTGTTGTTCCACAAGATGTCTGTCTCCATTGTCTCTACATACTGAATGCAGCTTCGGCATTATTTTATATATATATATATATATATATATATATATATATATATATGTGTGTGTGTGTGTGTGTGTGTGTGTGTGTGTGTGTGTGTGTGTGTGTGTGTGAGTGTGTGTGTGTGTGAGTGTGTGAGACACTCGTGCCCTGGCCCAGCAATCAAGGAGCCTCAATCCTCACCACTAACACCAGAGAAGAAGTCTCATATATGAGGAAAAGATAACAAATACACACAGTAAAGTGCAATATCCCTTACAAGCACACAGAGATCACATTCATTCTGGGGCTGGTCGCTCCCTTGCTCTCCAGGTCCCCACTAAGTCTCCCCACTGGCCCAGCTATAGGGTCCAGATCTCAACCTAGTGAGAAAGCTAAAACCTCTAGCACCCTCTCTGTCTAACCAGTGCTTTGTGTCCCTACCCAAGTAGCTGAAGCTCTACTCACACACTTTGAGAAGAGTTTATACAACCACACAGACACTCCTGGGGAAGGCTGGCACAGGTTCTCCAGCTGTGCCCCCTTTTCCAAAACTATATGGTAGTACCTTGCCACCACCCACTAATAATTATCAGCTACAAAAAGTCCCTTAAAAGGGTTTCCAATTATAACTGTGCAATATTATTACCCAATTGGTAGTATAATTAAACAGTCAAGGCTTATTAAAGTGACTTGGTACAGTAATCACTATAAGTATGCAATGTACTCTAGAGCTTAAATTATCTCTACATAAA
>NC_056750.1:558194267-558246767 GCF_019279795.1 Protopterus annectens
TGTTCTGTTTTTCATTTGATTCTGATACTGTCCTTACAGTAAATATGCAACTAATGTTTTATCAGGTCTTTCCAAATGTTTCAAAGTCTCTCATTCTAAGAATGTAATGTACTTCCATTTGGAGGTTGAGTATTAGTGGCTGTACTGTTGAATGCATTTCCTTGGCACCCAGCTCAGGCTTATGACAAATTTCTTTTAAAAGGAATCACTGAAGGTTAACCAAAATTGATTGAGGTTATAAAATATGTTACCAGTGTTTATGTTTGCACTTTACCAAGTTTGAAGAGGTTACAAAACTGTTCAGTTTTGCATTGCAAAAAACAAATATTTTAAAACATTTTAGACAGACTAGCAAAATATATCATGATGTACGTAATATATATCTTCTTTCAGTGTACTAAATTTTAGGAACATCCTTTCAAATAAAATTGAAAACAGAAATATCTTGTTTAAGACAGCATGTGAACAAGAGTTAAACAAAAAAAGAGGTTAGCCAGTTGTAAATCCTGAGCAATAGGCACAAATAGTAATCCAGTTAGAAAGCAGCCACTCAGAAACCACTGATCAGTTTATTAAATAAACATATTTTTAGTAAATTTATATGTGGTTTCCTAGCAGCTTCTTTCTTTTTATGTGAACAGAGTTGCTGCTTGTAAAGTCAGATTATTGCAGACTGTCACCCAGATTCAGCGATGCAGAGCATAATGCATAAATCTTGTGCATGGAGAATGCAATTTATTGGCAACAGCATAGCAGGGCTGCTGTAGTGAGAGGTTATTCTGCACCAGTCTGGTAGAAAGTGTGCAGTACACAGGAAAAGAGTACCTTGGCATGAACACCAGTGTTACTGTATTCAGAGAGAGATTTTGTGCATCACAGTTGTCTTTTGAAACAGTATTCAAATACAGGTGGAAACGACTGCCTAATTACAACAGTCACTACAATTGCCACTGCAGCTGGGTTAGAGACATTACCTTGTT
The DNA here is from genome assembly GCF_019279795.1 of Protopterus annectens. Taxonomy (NCBI): domain Eukaryota; kingdom Metazoa; phylum Chordata; order Ceratodontiformes; family Protopteridae; genus Protopterus; species Protopterus annectens. Next base: position 558,195,248 of record NC_056750.1, read on the forward strand.
TGTTTGTGTCTTTCGGCTTTTCCCGGTTAGGGGTTGCCACAGCGGAACTCCGGTCCGCTAATGATTGGTAGTTGATTTTTACGTGCAGAGTTACCAGCCCTGACTCACAACCTTCAACGAAGGTACGCCCATTCACGCATGTCTCCACACAGAAGATGCTCTAGCTGAGAGTCGAAAAGGACAATGTCTTACTGTGAGGCAACAACGCTACTGCAGCATCACCACCGCGGAGTGTTAGAGACATTACCTAATTTTTCAATTTACCTTCATCCTTTGGAGTACATTTTCAAAGTAACTTCCACAAGGTAGCTAACCACCTGTGATGTCACCTTCAGCTCTACCCCTTATATCAGTTTACTCTATCTCAATACTGTTTTTATTCCTCTGGGAAAACACAAGGGAGATCAGTTTGTTGCAGGAATTTTTATTACTGGCCTGCACTGTTTGCATTCAAATGTCAAGATTGCACAAATGGAAAACAATTAACATTTCTGGCAGTGTGCTTTTGCAACATAATGATCACTTGCTTTTCTGCAGAAAGACGCGGGCACACACACACACACACACATACATACACATTTATACATGCGTGTAGATAATTTGCTCAGGTCATGTGCAACAAAAATATGTCCCTTTTAACATTATTTTTTCATCCGTAAAACATTGAATGTAAGAGTAAGTCTGAATGAACTATACTCTTATTTATGGCACTTAGGTATTTACTGGCTTTTCTTTGAATGAGGTTACACTGGCTGCATGAAGCAATCCACATGATTTGCAGTTGGGTTTACTACATGTATACTCAACAGAAAGGTCTTGGGCAACAAATCTATTTCACAATAAAACAGTTATTCTTTCATTCATAAACAAATAATGAATGAAAGAATGAATGACACTTCTTACTCACTTTCATCCTTTTCAGCTCTTAAGAAAAACCAAAGCATTTGATCTAAATCAGGCGTCTGAGGTGTATACAGATAAAGTATTCATAATTGTACACATCTTTATGTGTGTGTGTGTATCTGTGCATGTTCACGTACATGTTGTTTACAGAGTTACACATGTCTGTCAGCAGTTAGCTCAGTAAATGTATTATTCTGGCTACTACTAATGGATTTATTCATTCATTTCTTTGAAATCAGATGTCAAAGTGCACACAGTCATTAACATGGCTCTAATTGTTGGGCACGTAAATGGGAAGTTGTAATGGGCTGCAGTGAGATGACAGTAATTGGTGGAACTGTGGGGTGCGTGTGTGTGTGTGTGTGTGTATATATATATATATATATATATATATATATATACATACTGTGTGTGTTTGTGTACATGTGCTATTTATATATCTATCTATTTGATTAGAATCAAACTTCTGAGGTATACAAAGTAAGTAAAGTGGCTTAATTGGTGGAAACATCACTATGTGTGTGTGTGTATAAGCTGGTTTCATGTGGTCGCTCTGTAAGCTATCATTTATCTAGTTATCCATTCAGTTTATCACCCCCCACACCCCCCTTCATAAATATTCCAACTCTGAGAAAGCACTGCCACAGGGGTAAGGGGCAAAGTTCAGGTTGATGGCCAAACGGTTACTTACCATGTGGGAAATGTCGGCTCTCCCATTGTCGATGTTCCGCCGTGTCGGTGAAGTTGGTTTCGATGGAGTGGGCTGTCGATAAACTAAAGGTAACACACACACACACACACACACACACACACACACACACACATGTACACATACACTTTTGTGACCGCACATATTTTTTGGGGGTTGTAATGACTTGCACTGAATACATCTGACAGCAAAAGCCTAAAGTAGATTACTGTGGCTATTAGTAATGTATTTACTCATTCATTTGATCACAACTCATCTGAGGCATATAGACAGTAAAGTGGTAGTAATTGAATGGCAAATTTGTGTGCGTGTGCTTTTGCATGTGTGTGTTTGCACGTGAGTGCATGCATGCAGAGGTGTTGTGCTGTCTTGCACTAATGGAACCAGACAGCAAAAAGGTGAACTATATACAATGGGAATTACTGATATGTTTACTTATTCAATTAATCACAGAACCCTGACATTTATACCGTAAACAAACTGTCTATAATTGTTGGGAACATATGCATGTCCGTGTGTGTATGTGGACGGATTGCAGTGGGTTGCATTGTGTGTAGATGAAAAAGTAAGCTGAAATAAATTACTGTGGCTATTATTTCCATTTGTATTCATTCTTTTGATCAGAACCAGGACATCTTAGATGTACACAGTCAATAAAGTGTCTCTAACTGGTTGGCACATCTGTGTCTGTGTGTTATTATTTAAGCATTTTTGATCAGAAAATATATTAAATAGATGAGCACTTTCACTCTTAACAGAGCTTCATCAGATCAGTTTTATCTGATGATGTTCTGCTAAGTGTGAAAGTACTTATTTATTTAGAATCTTTTTTTATTTTTCAGTAAAGAAATATCAATTTCTAAACAAGTTATAAGTGCTTGATTAAGACTGGCTACAGTTAGTGGTTCATTTTTCTCATTTTTAAGGAACCTCAGCCAGCAAAGTCGATGCTCAAGAAGTACCAGTTTTCCCTGTAGTATATATATATATATATATATATATATATATATATATTTATATATATTTATATAAATAAAACAAGAGAGACAGAGAGAGAGGGTGTGTTGCTTTTTATTTGCACATTTGTGTTTGCATGTGTGCATGCCCTCAAACATATACACCCACACTTTCTGTCTTTCTCTCTCTCTCTCTGTCATTACACACACACACCTGGACAGATCATCATTATTATCATCATCATGGGTTCATAGGTTGGTACTGAGCTATCTGCCTGAGGGCATATATTAGCCCAGCCACGTTGTGCAGTATTCACCGCCCTTTTAGTAGTTCCCTAGACCCTTGTACTAGCAGCTAGTACCCTTGGCCCCTATCTAGTAGTGCTGTTGGTGTGATCCCCGGTGTGAACTTTCTGTTACCCATCCACTCATCAAGGTTCCTCTTGAAGAGTGATAGTCAGGGGCTCTGTCTTATGTAGATCGGGACCCTGTTCCATAGTAAGGGAAGTCTCTGTGAAGGGAATCTATCCCTCCAGCATGTTCTATTCATTGTTGTGTTGAGGTTTATATCCCTAGAGCGTGCAGCTCGAGTAGATTTGGTTTTGCTAAAATGGAGCATGTTCAATAATTCTGGGTTGGACATGGCTCTGTATGTTAGACAGAGATCTCCTCTGAGAATCATAACAAACATCAGTCCACCAGAGCTAACAGAAAGTAGTCAGAGGAAAAAAAAAAACAATGAACTGCCGAGTATAACTTTGTTTGCTCTTTCTGAACAGCTCTGTCTGTTCTGCTAATGTGTACTGTACTTTGCTGCTTTAAATAACATTATTTACTGCTCATTTCTTGCCAGCTGCTGTTCGGCTACTGGGCACTGTATGTAGCTGTATTTAGCTGCTTTAATATCATTATCTGCTGTTTGTTTATTTTTTTCCTGCTGCTCATTTTTTTTTCCTGCTGCACTTTAAATCTTAAAAGTACTGTTGCTTGACCTCAGGTTGCTTTCTGCACTGATAATTGGTGTGTTAGCATACCATAGATTTAGATCTGCTAAATCTAGACTTGTGTGGTCACCCTCAAGCTCAGTTTTCAGCCAACTTACATTAAGAGGGCCCCCACACCTAGTGGAAGAAGTGTGCTGTAGGGACTCTTCTGAGTTGGAGTTAGCTGGGAGAAGGCTCTGTGTGGCCTTCTCTAATTGGTGGTTGATTTTTTTTCTTTTATTACACTTTAACCCACTGGTATTTAAGCCTCACATTTGTGAGGGCTTGCGCAATGAGCAGTTAAATGCAATTACGGTTACTGTTGGAGGTTATAGAAGCAAAGCCTCTGCTCACTTGATTTTCCCTTAATAGTGTTCTGTGCTCAAATGGAGGTACTGACCAGCACAGCCTCTGAGGTGCTTAGACTAATCCTACCCACCAGAGCTAGTAGTCTAGCCTCTCATAGCATCACCTGCTAGTCAGTTCTAGTCAGTCCTGGTTATGGACCGCACCTTATACCTAATACTATGGAAGGACACTATCCCACCATTTCTCTTGCCAATCTGGTCAGCTTCAGTAGCCTGAGGCAATGTAGCAATTGCCTCATGTACACTGTTAGCCCACTTCTTTTAAGACACTCTTCTTCAACATGCGAGAGGTGCATCTATATAAAAAATGTAGAGTCCAGGCTCCCTCGCTCACCAGTCAGTATATCTAACACTAAGCTGTTTGTCAGCACTCACACCTCACCACTTTCACCAACCAAGCAAACAGCAGATAACCCTACCTATGCAGAGGTCCTCTCAAAAAACTACCAAAAGCAAAGAGGCCTCTGAAACACCAGCACATCACACATAGTACACTTGCAAATAAGCATAGTAAACATAAAAGCACACACACCAGTGTGCCATTAAGGGGTAACACAAAACCAAATGTCCTAGTCATAGGTGATCCTATTGTGAGACACACAGATGTACAACTCACCAGGTCAGATAAGGAGAAGGTGATGTACCTCTCTGGACTTCATGAAGAGAGACATGATTGAGCTCCCTGATTATGTGTCCCAGGCAGGTATGTTCCTAGCCCTTACCTAGGATGATGCCACAATAGAAGCAAAAGATGACTGACTTCAACAATTGGCTTAACTTCTGATGTCATTCCAAGTGGATCCAGTTCCTGTCAGCCTGGGATGGTATGGTCGATAGACCTTGATGCTTCACCAGAGATAGTCTTTACCTGTCACCTCTGAGATTTTGGTTACTGGCAAAGACTCTTGCCTCCCGCATAGTGCCTTTTTTAGGAAATGTCACAAGAACAAAACTTATAACATACATTTCTCTGCAAAAACCAATATTAGGGTCATACAGTTAAATGCTAGGAGTCTAAACTTAAAATTGCACTCACTGGAAGCTGCCCTCACCTTGAAGGATGCTGATGTCTGTGTAGTCAGAGAGACCTGGTTAAAGACTAAGGAAAGCACCCCAGCCATATGAGGGGAAAATGCCTTCCACTCATTTAGGCCATCAAACGAGAGCAGGAAATCTAAAGGAGGAGTATCAATATTTGCCAAAGATAAATACAACCCCAGACTGGTAAGACTGAATGAGTCCCTTGAACTACTCCAAGTACAACTTACTATAAGCAAGACCCCTCTCCAAGTTATCACCAGTTACAGGGCCCCCTCCATGAACCTAGACACCCACAATGCCTGTCTGTACCTACTGGAGTCACTCAACATACCACCAAACATTCTGGTTTTGGGGGACTTCAACTACCCATTACTAAACTGGGTAAACTATACCTGTACCAATGCACTCGCTCAGAGATTTATGAACTTTGTAAACTCAAATGAACTGGACCAGTTAGTTGACACAAAAGAGTTCAAACATTCTGGATCTGGTGCTTACAAATGTGGGTAAGCATTGCACCACCCCAAGTGTACAGTCCTCCCTGGTGAGATCAGATCATAGTTCAGTCACATTTGAAGGGATACTCATGTCTGACCAACACCCTGCTGAAACAAGACTAAAAGATTTCTCCAAAGCTAACTACAACCTTTTACAAGGCAGCGTTAGTAGTTTCATTGCTTCTGCCACAACTGATGGCAAGGATACCTATGCCAGAACTTAAACTAATGCCTTGTATAAACATATTCACAACTGCATTGACTCAGCTGTACCCAATAGGATCAAAGTAAGTTCCTCAAGAAAGAGCAAACCTGCTTGGTGGACATCCATCATAAACAGGCTATATAATAAGATAAAGAAACTGCTAAAAGCAGTAAGGGACAGTCCCCTAACTCAAAGGACCCCCTCCTCAGCTTAAATAAGCAAATAAGATGCTTAGTAAAGAAATCTAAAGGTGGGTATGAATCTAAATTGGCCACCCTAGCTAAGGGTAATAATAATGCATTCTTCAGCTACATCTGCAACCCCAAAGGAAAGATTTCTTCAGAAATTGTTGTAAATGGCACTACATATACTGAACCTAGCAATATTGCAAACCTGCTGATGAACAGATTCACTAAGAGCTTCTCCCCCTTGTCTCCACCTCATATACCACAAAACATCCCTCCTAAGTGTTCTCCCCCCTGTAATCTCTAAGGAGCAGGTCCTTAAATGCCCTTTCCAAGGGCAAAAACACAGCCTATAAGAGACCAGACTACATTTCTGGCTGCATCCTAAATTGTTTAAAGCATGAGCTAGCTGCACCTCTGGGTACTCTCTTCAATCACAGCCTAAGCACTGGGTATGTCCCTGCAGACTGGAAAACCGCTACTGTCACCCCCCCCCTACACAAGGGTGGTTCCTCTACTGACCCTGAAAACTATAGACCGATACATCTGACCAGCTTAATATGCAAGGCCATGGAGAAAATCATCATAGACCTAATCAACAAAGATATAGGTGACCTCCAAACACTAGACCTGTCCCAGTTTGGCTTCGTGAAGAGGAGATTGTGTCTATTGAACTTGGTGGACTTCTTCGATACAGTCACCAAAGCTCTGGTTGATGGCAAAACTGTGCATATGGCCTGTTGTGCACTTAAACAAAGGCATTTGACATTGATAAACTTACCCAACTCTCTGATAGAGCACAAACAGTTAAAATAGGGGACTCTACATCCACCAACAGACCAGTAACCAGTGGAGTTCCACAGGCTCTGTGCTGGGGCCCCTGCTGTTTGGGATATACTTTTCAGAAGTACAGGCCAAAACAAAGAGTGTGTGGCTGACTACATTTGCAGATGACTGCAAGATGTGAGAGATCATAGAATCCCCTAGTGACACTTACACCCTTCAGGAGGGTCTTACTCAAACCAGTGATTGGTGCCAAAGCTATTGGCTTAAGTTAAATGCAAAAAAGTGTATCATCATCCCCTTTGGCAAGGGAGATATCCCTGATAAGTACCATATTAACAACAACAACACTAAGTACTCAATCTGTGGTGAGGAATCTGGGTAAACAAGTTGACAGCAACCTCTCCTTTGACCACCACGTTTCCTCAGTGTTAAAGAGAGCCTTCTACATTGCCCATCTTATTGGTAAGGGCTTTGCCTCCAGGAAGAAGGAGGTTATAACCTCCTGTACTCTTCCTTCATCAGACAAATAACAGAGTACAACACCCCCTTTGGTATGTATCTCACCAGGCACGTACAACAATTGGAGAGACCTCAGAGGTACCCTACAAAGAAAATTCAAGGCGTTCAACACATGCCTTATGTGGATAGACTAAAGTCTCTGTCTCTATACCCTGTGTTACATAGACTATTCAGGGGAGATATCTGCCTTGCTTATAAGGCAACCTCAGACCCCGTCCTGATGGAAATGCTGCACATTAGCAAATCAAATGGCACTCATTGCACTTGCTCTAGCGACCTTAACATGAGATGTGATATCAACAGGACTTGCTGAAAACATGCAATATATGCATATATTATATACAAAGTGAATATCAGAATTGGCTTGAGGGTATAAAGGCAATAGATAAATGAGATTATATACAGAGTGACTGACACAATATATACATGCATTATATACAGACTTGAAATCTGAGCTGGCATGCTGAAAGAACCACAATCAAAATAATTTGTTTTCCCCAGAGCAAAAGTAACTAAACCTGTTTTGCCACCACCAAAGGGCAAGGGCTTGATTACATCAGCCCAGAACAATACACAGTTCTTTACATACATCTTTTACTTGTCTGCACTTTAACATCTGCTTTCTTTTTGCAGTTCTAGTTAGCTACTTCTTTGAAATGGACTGTAATTACATTTATGACCCACTAGTACAAGAGTTGCAAGAGGTTATACCTTCAAACAAATTCATGCCTTTCCTTTCTTTTCATCCCCTTTTACATTTACAAGAGAAAAGATGACAAAGTTGCACACATTTTGCAGACCAGACGTTTTACATGTTTTACTAGCAGGAAATAAGAAAGAGATATAAAGTAGTACTATAAAAGCTTTACAGTAGTTTTCCTTAACTTAGCATCAGTACTGGCTCAACATTTATGATCATTTTTTAGGTGACAGAGTTCATGAACTGGCTGAGGAGATGATTAGAATACCAAGGCCTATAAACCTGTTCAGTGGTCACACAGTCACAAAACACCCAGGGCCTACAGCTGAAAAATTCAAAGGTAAGGGAATGTAAAAGAAGGCTGTGTGTGCACCTCAATATTAAATATCTGCTATAATTATCCCTTTAAATACTTAAATCTGGAATTAGAGACTAGAGACATAGGGTACAACAAACTGCACTCTTCTTATGGTCTTCTGGTACACTGTAGGGCACCTACACAAAATAACATGAGATGTTCACTGCAGCAGATGACTATATGAAGTCACTGACATGGCACATCAGGGTATGGCATCAGGTTCAAGAATAGTTAGCTACACCTCCAAGCTACTGTCTACCTGGTAACTGTAATTTGTTTGGAGGTGTTACTGTCTACCTGGTAACCGTAATATGTTTGGAGGTGTAGCTAACTACACCTTCAAGCTACTGTCTAGCTGGTAACTGTAATTTGTTTGATCAACGTTGTCTAAGATGTTATAACTGAACATCAATATTAATTCATTGTTATATTTCAGTCACTTCAGTTGGTGCTATAACCATTGGAGCTTCTTCGCCTGGCCTCCCATGAAAAGGGGTTCTCATGCAAAGTTGGACTTGCTTGATAAACAAATAGACATATATAAATTCTGCTTTTCCTCATTAGTCTTTCCTTTCATGTCCTGTTGTGCTCATTAATGTGTATCAGTGTTTGTTATTCACATCTTGTGAGTGTCAGCACCTGCACTAATATATGACAGGCCGTCTTACTGCTGATTATACTCTGGCTGTTGTACCCAAAGGAATGTACTCCGATCTTAAATTGTTCTGTACATGGCTATTGTTGCATATGCAGTCACAAAGGTAAGTTGATGTACATGCACACCGTAATTTCTGTGTATGTCCTGGGTGCTGGTACACAACTGTTGTTTACTGCCCTTGGTGCATACTGTTCACCCTGTTCTCTGTACCTTTCTTGTTTCCTTTGTCAGGTTCTTGTCATTTTCTTCTGTTACATTCTTTCACTTTATCTTTGTGATATCAGAAACCATGTACCACCTGCACATGTGTAGGTGCTTCCTCTTCCCACGTCTGTGTATTTACCTTTGATTGTGAAGGGTGTATGCACTATGGTTACATGCATTTACATATGGACTTGACATATACATGCCATCATGCATACTAGCATGACCTGAAGATCTGTCTGTTTGACATTTATGTCCGTTATATCTTGAATGGCATCATTTCAGGCTATGCCTGGTGTGGTCTTCCGCGATCATACTTAATCTGTCCTGGTTGGTTGTAGTAGTCAGCTGCTTTCTGTTCCTTGAAAGGCTATTTCAATAGTCTCGTTTTGTCACACATTATAGGCTACACACACATTCTGTATAGTAGAATGCTCAGCCACTGAGTAAAAGTTCATTTGCTCAGTTTCATCTCACATGTTGATACTACATACATGAGCTATGTGTTTTGACTTCATATCATTTTCCATATGCGTACCTTTGGATCAACTATCTTATTTGAGCAGGGCTGTCTTGTAACATTGGAATATTAATCCTCCACATGTATGTCTTCTTACACACAATGTAAATATTATAATTATTTCAGAAAGCAAATCCTAAGCAAAGCTGCATGTAATCCACATGCATAATGTACCATTCTAGTCTGTATGATGAAAGGATGGGCTAGTCATTAGTAGCATAGCTGCACAAAATGCAAGCATTGCAAATGAGATTAGAAACAATTTGCATAATCAGAAAACTGTCCAAAGAGTGCTAACAAACCTTAACTCTTAGTCAAGACATGTAGTTTCTTTTGATGAAAGCATTCACTATGGCTTATATTCCCTAAATACATACCTCTCAACTGTACAAATTTTCGCAGAATGTCCACATTTTTGCCTCATATTTTTGGTCCATTTCTCATAAAATTGTGGTTTTCGCCTCATATTTTTGGTCCATTTCTCATAAAATTGTGGTTTTCTGGAAAATCATTGGCAAATTATTGAGGGTTGAAATCAGAAAATAATGACAGACATTTGAGTTTCAGAACTGATACCCTTCAGAAAATTCATGCTAAAGCAAAACTTGTTATTTTATCAATTTTTCTAAGTTTGTAAGAGCAGTATTTAAAAAGTGTCCTTATTTTTGGACCCTTGTCCCCCCCATTATTGATGGCTTTGTCCAGATTTCTTGCTGTAAGAGGTTGGTTGAGAGGTATGATTGGTACACCATGAAGCAGGGCTGGTATAAAGTATGCTTGTATACCAAAGGTATTACTGAGTCTTAAAAAAATTGTACACAATGGAGTAAGATCATATAAGCACAGTTGTGTATGCATGCTACTCCTGGTACAGATATGCAAGCCCCACTACTGACTGTATGTGATTCAACAAGGCAGCACTGTTTGTCTTAGTGAGATAGCCTATAGCATAGTATTTGCACACAATGCAATGTCGGTGTGCTTAGCAGTGTAGTGATCTCCCTTACCTTCTAACATATGCTGAGCAACATATTGGCTCCGCCAAAAATACCTCTGTTTCACAGCAGGTGACTCCCTACTAACAAGAGATTCTCTTACATTGTCACCAAATCTTGTACCGTAACCAGAGCTGCCTTGCTCCCACACAAAGCTGGTGAGCTCTTCTTCTTGACATATTGCAGTAATGAACTTAGCTCTGCTGTCAGACATAATGGCTGTGATACATTTATGAATCACAGTCAGGCATGATCATGTTGGAACACACAGCAGGAAAGGACATCTGTGTACAAAAGTATGCAAAGCAAGCAACACAGGATCAGCTGTTTGACTGCTGGGCTGTGTAGGGGGCTGGTAATGAATCTGACACCAGAACACTTTATGCACTACAGTGTACAATGCAGTTGTGCATGCAGTTCATAAAGAATAGGGTTTGTTTGTATATCTATGTGATCCATGTCTCTGAATCATGAGGCAGAATAGCAGCATACAAAACGTAATAGGAGGAATGCTTGCTTTTGTGCACTACATTTATGAATACCCAGGTCCAGAAATAGGGATCTTTATGAATTTCAGACCGACTTTCTTTTGTGAAAAAAATCTTCCCTCTGTAAAACACATTATACTTCTTATGATGTAACACACATCTTCAGAATGTACTTGTCTAACCTAACAACTGATTTTGTATCAGGATGTCATGTGATAGTAGCTGGAAGGTGCTATGGGGGTGGAGGGTGGGGGGAATGCAGAAGGAGAGATGTAGGTCAAACAGTAATATAAAGGTTGAAATAAATTTAGCTCTGAAGGACTCCATTTACAAAGCATCAAACTCTTAACATTCTGAAAAATAATTCATTAAACTCCAATAGCAAATGACTTTCATTCAAAGTCAGACAGCATTACCAAAATAATAGGCACAACTGGAAGAAAAACACCTGGCCAGAGTAACTTTTGAAATATATTCCAATTCAAGAAAACATCATTTCACTATAGGAACCATAATAACAGTGAAGAAATTGAAATAAACAAGTAATTTAACAAAAAAAGACACTGGAGCCAAATGGAATAGATGCAGACCAGCTGCTTTTGTTTTGTTTTATTTGTAAAGAAAGAAGAACAAGGCAGGACATGCGTTTAACTTAATGCTTCATGCTCCTGGGGGCACTGAGATTTTCTAATTAGCCAAGTCAACATTTCAAAATGCTTCCAGTTCTTAACACAAGTTTATTGTCCTGCAGACTTTAATTCCAAATCAGTATAAGTAATCAGGACAGATTTTGGCATAATTATTTCATGAGCTATTAGAAGAAAGGTATGAGATGAAATAACTGTTAAAACTAAACCATGTTCTACTTTCTTCCCTTGGGTGTCATTTTCCCTAGTTGCCTTCTTTGAATGTTACCTCATCTTCCCCAAGTAATTATGACTATCTGACTGCTAGCTCATTCCCATATTTCAGCTCACACTAGTGTATTTGTTGGATGCTGTTATGGATCCCTGAATATTACCTCATTCTCCTTAAGTAGTTATGTAGTCACATAATTCAATTAATTTGACTATATTTGTTTTACACCTTTATGGATCTCTGAAAACTGCAGTTAGGCATAATGGCTGATGCACATGGGGTAAACTTTGAAGATTTCTTTGTACTCTTTAAATTCCCTCATCCTCTCAGCATCAGGTGTTACATGTTTATGTATGTATCCACTTTACAAATGTGTGGTCAGTTTGTCCTTCCTATGTCCTAAAGATAAACTAATTAAATAATTTACTATGTATACTAAATTAATGGCATTCTAAGTGATTCTTCCAGTCTCAAAATGTTTGAAAATATTTGGGTTATAATTTTGAAACTGGTAGAATTGTTAACAAGTGTCATAACAGAGCAGTGCACTGGGCCTCATTAACAGGCTTCACGCACTAACTACAGCCTTTGCATACAACTTTGAAAACATTGTTACTCAGTGGTGAAGGAGCTATATGAGTACAGCTTTGTGGTTACCCATGTGAGAATGTATGACCTTCTTCTATAGTCTACATTAAAGAAGATGCAATGAGATACAGATGATCTTGGCATCTATGTCTTTAGGAAGGGCAAACTAGTAATGTTGAACAATATACTTCTCTCTCCAAGAATGATGTCTTATTTCAAAAATAAATTAATTGGTAACAACAGTTGTCATGTTTACTGGTGTTATTCTACTGGGATCGAGTATTTGTTTTGCTAGGGACAGCTTATACCTCTTAGTCAATATCTTTCTCACATTGGCTAGAATCTTTGCTTCTCCCATATTGCCTTTATTGGCAATGTTCAACTCATGAGTGTAACCTCATTGCAAATTCCGCATCAAATACTGCTAGTTCTGCTCTGCTCAATGTTTGAAGCGTAAACAGCAATATGTCATAGATTCATAAGTAATTACTAGGGATACATTCTAAGAGACCACTAAGGACACTTTCTCAGCTCACGGCCACAGAACACTGCCTGGTTAACTGACTTGCTCAGATCCACATAATATGCAAATGGGGATAAGAGAATCAAAACCTGAACTACAGAAAGCAGCTCATTAACAACTCACAACCTTTATCTTCTGTGCTTTCAGAGCGTCAGGCTTACCTAAGCCATGAAGGTATCCATATTTGTGTAATTACTGAGACTTGGATTCACAACAGTACATAAGAGTATAGTACTCTCTCTCCAAGTCCTTACCATGATATTGCACTGACCATGCAGTCAGTACCACTGGAAACCTTGGGAGTGTATCCACATTTATTAGACACTACACTCTCTGATGTCAAACTAATGGTAAAACTAAAATATCAGTTAATTCATAGTTTTTTTTTACTGGTTTCATAAAAAAGTTGCATATAGGAGCTCATGCCTGACAAATCTGATCTTATTAAATAAGCCTTTCTAAACTACAGAGTACCATACATTTTCATTACTGGGTTTATTTTTTTCAGAATCAGATTTTAACTCTGTTCATGTTCTTTCAACCATTCTATAAAAACATCTGAATTTTCTTTTCTGAAAAATACACCCTCAAATTTAAATTGTATCTTCTAAAAACCATAGCTAATGTCCTAAGATTTTCATCTAACAGGTGTAACCAAATGCTTACGTGTAACTTACTTTTTGCACTTAAAATAACCAGCACTGCCAGCTTTTCAGACTGCTATAAAATTTATAACAAAGGCCATCTTGTCCTGGTAAGGTACTTTTTGTTAACCACAAGGCTTCCTTTAAATTAGTTACATCAATGTCTCTCTCTAGCATGCCTATTGTTTTTCTTGTTTGCATTTCTAACATTTCATTTGACCTTGCTTATCACTTCAATATGCTTATGAAGTACATATCTTTACTACTTTAAGCATATCAGATGTTTTATTATATACTTTTTCCTCACTGTCCCCGTCAACCACTGGCACTCCCATTACCTGGCTGGCCAGTTCATTCCACTTTGAGTGAAAGACAGTTATGGAATGTCCCTGTCCAGAAGCTGTTTTTGCTGATGGTTCTGTGATGCCCGTGCCCTGGTCCAGCAATCAAGGAGACTCAATCCTCACCACTAACACCAGTGAGGAAAGGATAACAAATACACACAGTAAAGTGCAAGTTCCCTTAAGAGCACACAGAGATCACAGTCAGTCACAGTCACCCTTGCTCTCCAGGTCCCCAATAAGACTCCCCACTGGCACAGCTATAGGGTCCAGATCTCAGCCTAGTGGGCAAGCTAAAACCTCCAGCACCATCTCTGTCCAACCAGTGCTTTGTGTCCCTGTCCAAGTAGCTGACACACACACTTTGAGAAGAGTTATACAACCACACGGACACTCCTGGGGAAGGCAGGCACAGGTACTCCAGCTATGCCCCTTTTTCCCAGACTATACTGTAGTACCAGCTGCCACCATCCACTAATATTTATCAGCTACTCAAAGTCCCTTAAAAGGGTGTCCAATTATTACTGTGCAATATTATTAGCTAAAGCTACTGAAGTGGCTTTGTATAATTTTACCAAAGGCATGCAATTACTCTAAAGAGCTTAAATTATCTCTACAAAAACAGCCACAGTTGAAAGGGTTTAAAAATATTTAATAGCAAATAGTAAAAACACAAAACAATACTTTTTACTACACAGTGCTAGTCAAGAGTTCAGAGATCAGACAAATGCTTAAAATAATTCAGTATTACAATTCTGACATCACAGAAAAACACAGTCTAATATTTCTAGTTTCCAGCTATTTCTAAGAGAAAACACAAGTCTAAGATAAACTTACATATAGAGCAAGACAGTGCGGGAGAGTAGGATGGTCAAAAAATGCTTAATGCTCTCCGAGTCTCTCTGTTTTTAAAATCACATTCCTGGTTCACATTACATCATTCTTCACACTTCCCTGGGTTCCCATGCCAACAGAAACTACATTTAAATTCTTCACCTCTGGGCAGGAACCAGAGCAATAAAGGACATTTATGCATGCAAATTCTGGCCATTAACTCTGGCCTTAAAACAACAGGCAGAATTATTTCATCTAGACCATCTGAAGCAGTGTTTAGATCAAAGTGTCCCAACATACTTTACTTGGTCAGCAGAGTGCACTGTTACATTTTTTTCAGCTCCACATGTAAAACTATTTTTACCATTTAAGACAACAAGCCTGTGGTTTACATTAATATTTACAGATGACAGAATTATCTCCAAAATTCTATCTGGCTAGGCTGGCAGCCTTCATCTATCTTCACCCAATCTTTACAGGTTCCACGGGTGAATGAAACAAATGCTGGGGATCAGGAATACTGAAAACTGATGCTGAAATATAAAAGGGTGAAAAAGTTAACTGCAAGTGTTTTTTTGCAGGAGGGAAAGCCCTCTCCCCCTGCCCCTCCCCAAACCTATATTACCAACTCTATGTTAACACCAGCTGGAAGAAGGGAGACATTTTCCAAAAGTAGAGAATCATTGCTGATACATCTTTAACAGACATATCACAGTGATTTCCTGTAGAAAATAGTGAGCAGTGATATATTCCTATGCATCTTTTGCTTCAGCTAACTGGCAATTGGGAATTTTGACCAAGTCACCTGTATAGATACATTTGCTGACCCTACATCCCTCTATTTCCCTATAGCATCTCAATGTTGACATTCCATAGTGCTAGAAATGCAGACACATGCATGTTTCCATGCATGCAATGATTTCTTTTTTTTTTTTTTTTGTTCATCAGAAGTTGCCTGTCCCTCTCCTTCTATCTTCTGTCCTCCCTTCTAGACTGACTTTCCCCCCAGACTAGGGCCACTAGTCTAAGATTAGAGCTGAGTTTTAAGAAGGAGAGGAGACCAAAGAGTTTAAGTAGAGCACCAGCAAATCCATTAATATTATAGAACAATACTCTGCTGGCAAACCCCATACAATCTCTTGGCCATTGGTTGCTTAGGCCCATCACCCTTTGCTGCCTCTCCCCTCAAACTTCCATATTGTTAAAACATTTT
The DNA here is from genome assembly GCF_019279795.1 of Protopterus annectens. Classification (NCBI taxonomy): domain Eukaryota; kingdom Metazoa; phylum Chordata; order Ceratodontiformes; family Protopteridae; genus Protopterus; species Protopterus annectens. The sequence continues at coordinate 558,211,324 of NC_056750.1, forward strand.
GCTCAGTCCCTCCTAATCCCACTTAAAACTGATAATCTAGGTAGAAATGGTGGTAGATTATGACAATAACTTGACTTTTTTTACTTCATAAAATACATGCTAAGTCACATTCTCTTATTCAGTCAACTTCTCAAGTTAATAGTATTTATATTTTAAAAAGTGTCCCTGATATATATCCCACAGAGTACCCCTTCTTTGGAACAGTCTCCCCATCCATGTGAAGCAGAGTTCCTTCCTAACCCAGTTTAAGTGCAACTTGGACAATTGGATGGGAAACTGGAAATTTATCCCTGGTATGGCACCTATGTCTCTAATGGACACAGGTAACCTGCAAATGGTTTATCTCCCAGGCCCATGCTTACACTTCCCAAGGGTATCAGAACTTGTCAGAGATTTGGGATGCATGACTAGGCTTAAAAAAGCCCTTGTGGTTGTTAGTGATAAACCCAGAAATAGTTCATAGGTTCATAAGGGTTTACTAAACTAATTCTGGAGGTAAGAGGTTGAGAGCTATTAACGTTCTGTGTGTGCAGTGGGTCAGTAATTGTTCAGAAAGGGCTTTCTTTTGTTTTCTGATGAGTAGCAAACAGATTTATTTTTACAGCTAATAACACTTGCTTTTCATTTAACCAATTCCATACTGCACTGAAGGGAAGTTGCACATTTTGGTTGGGAAGAGAGTTGCCAGATCTGAATATTATAATATTTGCATATACTGTACAGTTCAAATAAGGTAAGTTGAACTGTAGTGTGTTAACTGAAATTGAGAAAAAGGAGAGGCCCTTAAACAGAAAGTTCTGTTACCCCAGCTTTGAAGGTGTGACGGCCATGTTTAGGTGTGATGGCCATGTTTATCTGAAAATAGTCTGTTATCTAGGTAGGTGAAAAAACATTTTAGAGAGTTGTCACCAATGCCAAATTCATTAAGTATTTTAAATAATAAAGTATAGTTGATACATTCAGAATCATGTTTCAGATTAAAAATAAGGCTCAAGTTATCATTTCTGTTTCTTCCATTGCTTCAAGATGTAGTTAGTTACAGTGAACTGGCAGTTTGGATATTACATTTACTAAGAACCAAATACTACCAAGGCACAAACCACATGAACCTCCACTCCAATAAGAACTTATAGAAACTTGTAACAAGCACACACTGGTAAAAACAACTGTAATGCTGTTTATTTAGTCAAGGCACACAAATGATATACACAGAGTCAGTTAAGCGATTTCATCCTATATAATACAAAGACTTCTTCAGAACTGAAAAAATGACTTACCAAAACATATATATAGCACACATAGACTATCACATGACTAACTAATTGGCAAACTCAACCAAGTAATCAATAATTTAATTCATAAGCTGTTTATGCTACTATAACAACCACTAAAACAAGTACATTAAAAATTAGTAGCAATGATAAAAACTTTTTAGAACATCTTTAAAAGGAAATCTTTTTGAAAATAAAATAAGGAAAGAACAAAGATGTGAGCAGTTACACACTTGCTGCACTTAATTTAATGTTCTATATTATACTTCTCCAAAATACATGTTGCTTATTTAATAACAGGTTGTATTTTGGGATATATTTTGTTAACTGGTTGAATATCAGTTTTTCTCCAGTATTTTTGGTAGTGATTGGACTTATAATATGATGCCATGGAAAGGTTTATAATTTTAACAATCTGAAAATATGGTTGCAAGGAATGGTGCTTGTAGTAATTGTTAGGTTGTAAGTGTTTTGTGGTGGTTTGCAAATACACTGTGCAGATAAGTGAATACATTTAAAATGCACCATTGAACATTTACCTGATTAATTGTATCAGTCTTTTATGAAACATCTGACACCAGTTTTTCAACTAATATCTGTCATATTTATTAATCATTCTGGTTTTGTCAAATTATTTCTTTATGTTGTTCTTTAATTAACTCTAAGTCTGCCCATCTTAATTCTTATTTAAAGATGTTCAAATTAAATTGTTTGCCATTTTTAATTATTTAAGAAAAAGTATTTATCTGTTCTGTTTTCATTTTCTTTTTATTATGTTGCCTAACAAAACTGTTATCCTCTTTATATTCTTCATCATCATCATCTTCTTTTTTTGGCTGTTCTCATGTTTCCAGTTTTTAGACTCCATTTTCCTGTAATGGCTGATTCTGAATTTCACCTTTTGGCTCTTTTCCTTTTTTTTTACTTCCTATCTTTTTTTTAAACATTATATTGTGCCCTGTTCTGTATTTGTATCTTCCACCCTAATCTGCTTAATTTCATCCAGCGATGAAACACCCCATATGCAATCTATCCTAAATGGTGCATTTCAGCACATTCTGTGTATCTTTTTTTTTTTCAATTATCCTTGCCATGGCCAAGTTCACAACATAAATAGCAATGTTTGAGTTTACCATATACTAATCAGTATATGTGTTCACAAGTTTATAAGTTTGCTGACAGAATTCCGAACTGAAGGCCATCAGGGAATTCTGTCTCATTAAAATTTGGATTGTAAACACATTGGTCCAACTATCCATGTTATTTTTAAAGGAAGCAAGGGATGCTGAATCATTTATAATTGAAGGAATCTTATTCCAAATAATTGGAATATATCGAGAGATAAAGTTTCTTCTTTTCCTAGTTTTATTATTATTAACACAAATATTTTTGTTATAATGCCTATAAAGTTTGATTCAATTGTAAATCTGCAAATTTAAAGACAATTCATCACAACAGAATATTTTGTAGGTTAGTATTACTTTTCCTCTTAAGTAATGATAGTGCAAGTAGTACATATTTAAATTACATCTTTCATAGTAGTGCAAATTGGAAACTGATCTAATTCTTTTTGTGAACCTCCTTTGGACATTCTCAAGTCTATTTAAATGTAATGAAGTGTAAATACAGGAAGAACTGTTATGCTGAAGAACTAGTGTAATGTATATCTTTAATAAACTGATTACGCACTCCTCATTTCTGGCAGAAAGATTTTTTTTAAGCTTGTAGCCCATGTCAGCCCTGGATTTATTCACTATGATGCCAACATGGGTCATAAAAAATAAATCACTTTTCATATAGGTTCTCAAATCCTTATAGACAGAAACTGTACCTAATATTGATACTTGTAATGTTATAATTTTATAAGTCTCATTTAACCAAAATACATTATTTTACATTTGCACACGCTAAAATCGATGTCTGTTTTACTGGATCAATGGGTAATTTTAGATAGATAGTTGTTTACTTCAAAAAAAAGTCTCTGTCACTAATGATGATAAAATACATTTTGCAATTATCTGCATATTTATTAAGCCATCATGAGTGAAACATTGGAACATCTGCAAAGACAAGATTAAATAACTCAGGGCACATGACAGAGCCCTGGATACTCCATGGAGGACTTTAGATGGTTCCAAGAAGAACCATTGAACAATTGCTTGGCTGCTTCCTGAGGGCCAGTTCATTATTTATTTGACTATGAAAAGATTATAACCAAATTTGATCAAAGCATTGCGTGTAGCATAATGTGGTTGGTGATCAAAAGCCTTAGCTAAATAAAGGAATGCAGTGCTGCAGGATAGGCCAAAATTAATAACAAGTACAATCTTGTGATACATCTTTTCTAGATTTGTTAAGTGTTGATCTGCCACTAGTGAATCCAGGTTGGTATACATGAACTGCTTTTGTTGTTCTATTATTTTGGGTAATAAGATCAAACAAATATCTTTTGAAACACTTCCCTGACAGTGAAGTATTACTTTATGACTGTTCATTTTTGATGTTCGTTTTTGATGTTGGAAGCACTATCAGTCTTATAAACTGACGTTATACATAACTGTTTCCATTTGGAAGTGACTGTGTTAGTTTTGATCAAATTATTAAAAATAATTTTTAAGATATAACTCAAATCAGATTTAGCTTTAGTTAACATAACTGCAGATTTTTTGTCACATGCCATTGAAGTATTACTCTTAATTTTACTCAAAGCTTTTTTAATATTTGATAAAATGACTGTGCAACTAGTGTCATCAGAAAAGGGAAGAGGCAGAGTTATATCTCTTTTCTTGTATAATTTTATCAGTGTTTCACTCCAACATCTGGGAAGCTTACTTTTCCCCATGGTTTGTAACTTCCATAGTTAATTCTCTATTAACCCAAAGAACATTTTCTAGCTTAGAGTGTCCATGAATACTTTTTTTCTATTTGTCTACAAGGAATTACAATCAAAAGCTTTTAAATCACTACAGTGTTTGTCATAATTTATTTCACCATAATTATATTATCTAAAATTAAGGCTTTCTACCTTTAACATAGTTAAATGAAATATTATTGAGTTATGATCAGACTTTTGTAAAGGGGCACAAATTTTAGCTTTAGCCAGTACATTCTCAACATTTGAAAGAACCCAATTTCACAATGAAGCTGTTGAAGTTTATCATGTCTTGATTACATTTCCCACTCAATATTAGGATAGTTAAAAGTCATTTAGTAGGAGGCATTTTTTATGGTTAAGAATATTATCAAGAAACTGTAAGAACTCATAATGTTTAGTCTTGCTCATAGATGGACTATGACATACAATAATTCTATCTAGATCTTTAGATGCATAAGTATCAGCCATTACAATTTCCATATCTTCATTAACTAAAATAAAGACTGAATGGATTCATGGACCAATATCATAATACTTCTCACCCTCTGTTATATTCACAGTTGCATTTGTATTAAACATACCTGGGGAAGACAAGACCAGATGTGCTCCAGGACTCCACAATTATAATTATTTTGAATGTTTCATTTCTAATTCATTATGCTTATTACTGGTGCTGTGAGTGTTGCAGAAGTATCACACTGAAGAGTGATTAAATCCAGTGCTTCTTGACCTGCTTTGGAAACATGACCTAAAAAAGGGGCAATATATTCTGAAATTCTTTCATTATGTATTACTGCCCAATAATGATTTAAGTGAATCTTATCTCTAGAAAAAATACATTGGTCATACACAAATTCTTCACATTAAATTACAATGTTCATGTTATAAACTGCACTTAATTGGTGCAGCCAAGTATTAAAGGTATGGGCTTTATCAAAGATGTAGTCACCCCACCATGGTGAAGACAATGTCTCACTGAATGAAACTTTAACCTTAACAGATTCCAACATTTATAAGATTTTTAGAACTGAGTGTTTCATATTATTCAGTGGGGTTTCATATAGAATACAGTTAAGAACTAATCAGATAACATTTACAGTGATCCAATGAGAATAAGTTCTTGTTTAAAATTTACTTTTGATTAGTTGTCAGAACGAACTATGAATTGTGGGTTTAGAAACTACAATTTACTATGCTCTTAACCCTTACGGGGGAGTGTGTATTATCTACGTGTCATTGGTCAGTTATTATGATGAACATGTACCATTGGATGTTTGATTGTACCCTGTGGAGAATAGTTATTGTATTTTTGTTAATTAATTTTTCATTCGTTGTCATCATTTTGCTATTAATTATGCTACTAGTTCTGTTTAAATGGTAACCACCTATCAAATTGTTTACAGTGAGCTCCAGTGAGAGACAGTTAATTCAAATTTCTCAGTTAATCATTGGTGTCAAGGTCAGAGTTGCCTGGATTTAATTGGTTTATTTTGCAACTATGAATATTCATGGTCTGAAGAAGTGGTCTGTACACTGCGAAAGCGCTTACCTGCCAACACTATTTTTCATTTTGTTTTTATTGTATTTTTGCAAGTTTTTACAGTGACTTCTATTAAATACTCCTATAAACTACTGTGGTGGATGGAACATTTTTATTTTACATTCGTTGGGTTTCGTATAAATCAGTGATTTCAGCAGGTATAACTATATGATCACTTTTATCTCTTAGAAACTGTCACTTTACAGTTAATATCATATTACTATAGATCCTGTATGAGAAGCTGACATACAACCTGCTGAATGTAAGCACAGCTATGTAAATTCATCAAAACCGTAAACAGACACATACATCAAACTTGATTATGGCATTGGGGGGGGGCAAAGCTAGCCATTTGCTTAGCAATGCAAACTCCATTGTTACAGCTATGGGGAAATAGAAACACTATGCAGAGGTGAAAAATATTTGCAAGCTGTGAACTTACAGAACAGCAAAAAAAGGAACAAAACTGATGACTATTCAATTCAGGGAGTTCTGAACAGAGACTATATTCAACAGGATACTTTTTTGTTTTATGGTAGAGTTGCTTGTTAGGATTCCAGGCTTAGATCTTGTACTGAAGGTTATGGAAATGAACCTAAATCAAAAGTATTTTTCCTTTCTTGTAACCCAGTTCCACAAATGGCAACTTAAAAATGAATATGATTTAAGTACTCCTCCCAGTGTCTCTTGCTTAAACCTCACTCTGCCATTTTGAAGTATAGCATTGCTCTGATTCTATCATTTCCTGAGGTTTGCTGTTGCACTGTGTATATCACATAGACAGTGGTTGGCTGGGGGAATTTAGAGTATGGGGCAGGTAATATGTTATTAATAAAATAAAATAATTCAGTAGGTTACTGATTTGGTCTAGAGTAATCAAGCTACTACGGATCCAATTGTTAAACATAGCAAAACACTACAAAGGTTATGAATAACACATGAATAGCTTCATATCTCAGCTATAAAGTGTGACTTGGAGTTCCATGTCTGAGCTTGTGCAAATGCAAATACATCAGCAACTGTTCTGTTCTTAATTCTGTTCTCATGAATATATACCCGAGATGCTTTTCAAATGGGCACAAACAAAACCAAAGAGATTCACAAAAACAGAACAAAAAGCATTGTTGCCGGATAAAAGTCAGTAAAAAAATAGAAAATAACATTAAGAATGATGCAGGAATATTAAAACAGCAGAAAACATAAAGATGTGGGTAGACTTTTTTTATTTCTAAATGCTTTGTATTGTATATTGCAGGTTATTGTGCTAACATCCTATTTTATCCAACGACATTTTGCTGTAATCACCAATGCATTTTGCAGTATATATTTAATTGGAATAACATAGCTTACAAATAGTAATCTACAATCTATGAGGAATTCAGAAGGATAGTGGCAAACTCTGCATATAAACCAACAGCACACATTGGACAGTATTCACGAAGCCTCCGTGTAAGAGTTATAACTCTTACACGGAGGCTGCAGTTAAACTGAGTGATGTCAGCATGCTCTGCATATTCATGAGAGCATGCTGAATCACACCTAAGTCTAACACGGTCCGTGTAAGACAGTAGGGGGCGTGTCCGTAGGCCGAGCCCTGCAAGCGGACACGCCCCCAGAAGAGTAAAAGTGCCCAAAGTAAACACCCATGACAGAGTCCACGTAAATGTGAATAAACACAACACAACACATGCCCCCACAGACTATGAACAGAAAATATATAAATGAACATGTTATATATTTTTTTTAAATTGTAAAGATGTTTAACCGTGAGTGCACTTGTTTGCGCGGGCGTGCCCGTAGCGCAGCTACAGTTAGCGTCAGTGGGAAAGCATATAAGAATTAAATATGCAAAGTAAGCCAAGAAGCAATAGCGTAGCAGTAGAGACGTCAGCTGAAAAGAAGGCATTCATGGTTCGAGCCCCCACACCACCAACTTTTATTTTTAGCAAAATAAGCACTAAACAAGTCCCTGACAAACATGTACACATATAAAATCACATTTTATGTAAAATGTAATGAAATAGTCCATTTATTTTGAAGAAATGTGAGGTAACAAAACAATAAAAAAATGCCAGATGTGCCTATAGCTAAGCTACAGTTTAACAAGGTGAATGAATCTGCCCGAAGGTGAGCAGTGGTTTAGCAGGTGCAAAATGAGTGCCCGTAGCTGAGCAATGGTTTAACAGGTACAAAATGAGTGCCTGTAGCTGAGCAGTGGTTTCACATGCTCAAACTGTGTGCCCCTTGCTGAGCTGAGCGTACTATGCGTGCTGACAGCCAAATGAGGCGTAAGCCAGCGCACCACGTTTGCGAGGAGCTGTGCACCACGCTAACAAGCTAACCGGCGGGCAACGTTGAGCAAGCTGTAACAAAACTGGCTTTACACAGACACACCCCCTAGTCTGTCTAGACAGTCATAAAATATAAAAAGCAGTGGTCAGGTTCGAACCCAGGATATCATGCACCATAGTCAAGGTACTGAACCACTAAGCTACGACAGCTGTACTCAGAAATGCAGTAATAGCAAATATATAGGAATGAATAGAAAGTGGAGCATGACAAAGCAGGTATTGTGAAGTGGATACAATTCCAAAATGGCCAATCACAGATAAGTGCAGGAAAAACTGCATATATAAGCCCCATAGGCGGGAATACACAGCATAAACGATTGTAGAACTGACTTGCAGCCAGAATGTCAGGTGTAGGTGAGGGTAGTTGCTTTTGAGCACAGAGGTGGGGCGTTGAGGAGTCCAGATACATGGTCTGGCTCCTAGTCCACAATCATGAGGCCCAACTCATGCAGGGCCAGGTCTTGTGGGGAGCATATAGGGCTGAGGCGTGGGACTGGTTGGCTCATGATCTTACCAATGCCACAGGGATTCAAAGGACTGGTGAGCAGGTCCGTCACCACCATGCGGACCTGAAGAGACGCAAGCAGGACCAATTGAACCTTTGGATACAGGAGGCCCGGCAAATGCCCAATGCCCCACTACTGAGTAAGTTACATTTAATTATGTATGTAAGAAATTAAATTAGCTGATATTATGGAGATGTGTATTCCAATATTACTTCATTTATATTACAGCTGCAGGTGTCTGTTCTGCGAACCGCAGAGCCTATGGCGATAGGCTGGTGTGGTTGCATCACCAGGCAGGTCAGTAATCCACTCCCAGTAACTGTAAAGAAATATAAAAGTATGACAGTTAGCAAAAGAGTGCAGTGTAGTCACTAAGTAATAAAATGTGCAAGTAACAGTGTAAAAGTGTTTGCAAGTATTGCTTGATTACAAAAGTGTGTTGCAGTCTGAAATCCAAACAGAAAAATGAAAATGTCTGAAATAAATTCTGAAATAAAGATGCCCCACCTATAATATCATAGTGCACAACCTGCAGCAGGCTGAAAAGTACAGCTGCAGAAGATGAGCAACTCACATGTGTGAAATATATCCCTGTTGAAATACTGAAACATGACAGAAGTGAGACTGCTGGAAAGGATTGTAATAACTACAGGTAAAACATGTCAATAAAGCCTAGAAGTAAGTACCATCCTGAATAGTAAAATGAAAACAAGTGAGAGAGTGTGAGAAAGAGTTATGAATCCACCAATAAAGTAGTAATAACCCCTGTATAAAGTATACTGCAGTCAGTACAGACTGAAATTAATGTGACAAGTAGAACCAAACTTCGAAATGTGTCCAAAGTGTTGCTGCAGCTGGAATGTGTATCCCAAAATCTGGATATGTTGCTCTCAGTCTGTAATATGCAGATAGTATGATTGTCTGAAATATCAAACATCCACAGTTGTCTATAGCTATATAAAGCAAATGTAGCAGGATGATGTTGCTGAACAAAGCCAGATATGAACGTGTATGAATAACAATAAAATGTATATTGATGTAGCAGTAACAGTCCTATCACCAAAGTGAAGTAGTTATCATATAGGAAACTGTAGTTAGAACAGTAGTGTGTATATATCTGTAGCTATTAGAAATGTACAGCATATGTATTGGTATTCGAAGATGTTAATAATATTTTCTTCACCCCACCCTATAACCACATATAATCCATTCCACGTGAAAATGGTATGTGCAATCACAATTAACACCCCTGGACATTTGTCCTGATGGGTCCTAAATATTTGCATGTCCGTTGATGCATCTGCCCTGTTCATACATCCAAACCTGATGGCCTGTTGCCATCAATCAACCCTGCATGTTGTTGGACTGTGTATTGCTGTTCAAATTATGCATGTGTTATGCTTGCTGTTCAATGGAGTGAATATCTGGGTGTTTGGTTAATGGGAATACTAATGCATGCTGTTACAACTAATTGCGAATGGTATTGTATGTTACTAACCCAAACTGTCACGACATAATGCAAAACATAGAATGACAGGCAAGGCGGGTTCCAGCGGACCCACCTCTCCCACCTCAGCTGGCGAGTGCACCTGGCACTAGTGCCCAGTCTGGACCCTCCTCCGGTGGCCCTGTGCCACCTGCGGGTGGAAGCACTGCAGGGGATGGGGCCCGTCCCCCCTCTGCAAGCGTGGCCGGTGGAGAACCACCACTCACCCTCCGTAGCGTCCAGACTGTGGTGTGTAGGGAGATCCGGGACTCTGTTTTTGAGCCCCTATGCCAGCTTGAGGCACAGGTGGCACAACTTACGGGCATGCCTGTTGCCCAGCCTACACAGCCCCCAGCACAGCCCCATCCTGGGCAGTGAAGGAACAGTGGCAACTGCCCATGGGTGGGGATATCAGTTCCACTGTTGCCATCTGTGGGCTCATGGGCTCTGGATATCCAAACCTCCGTCCCCGTCAATTGTGTAACCCCCCCACATGTGTCATACACCGCCCCTGTATGCATCTTGTTTGTCTTGTCTGTTGACCTACCCAACCTACCTCCCCAGCTATACCGACTTCCCTCACCTGACATACCACTCTCACCTGAAAAAAAGGGCACTCTGTACCCACAAAAAAATTATGCCCCATACATAGCTGCCCATTCAGCACATATGTCTACCAGACATGGAAACTATCAATTACAATTGGCTGTACAACAAGTATTACTGTTGTCCTTACACCTCTCTCAGGGGTGGAAGGTATCAAATGTCACACCAAATTACAAACATATGCACAGCTGTTGCTGATGAAGGAATGGGCAGCTATGGGCCTTACCTACATCCCTCCTGCAAAACCCAAGCTTGTTCCCCTACTGTCTTACCCTCTTTGTGACCCCTTTTTCACCACTTTCCTGTCTCCCCATTTTCATTTCTTTCAAAGAAAATAGCGGGTGTCTTGAGAGTAAGCACGTTTAAGTGGTTGCAAGCGGGTGTGCGCATGTGTGCGCGGAGCTAAACGCCAGTGTGCATGTGTGAGCTCCACGCAAACCAGCGCTAACCCGGTTACAACTGCTTAAAAGTGCCTTAGTCACTTTGATTGACAGGTCCTGTAGTCAGTTCAGAAGCAATCCCACTGGCAGTCCCGAACCCAGGACCTTGGAAACAGTAGTCTGCCTGACTTATCACTAAGCCATGACTCTTATACAAGAACATTGTGCTAAAATAAATATATCATGTAATAGTAGGAATGAATGTAAAGGGAATATAGGATGTGTAGTACACAAAGCATGTCATTTAGAATTACTGTCAAAACTAGTGGATTTCCATAATAGTAGTGTGTGAACAGAAACAGCCATGCTAGTTGGTAGCTAGTAGGTAATAATGTCACTGTAGCACCTTGCAAGCCACACACATACTCACAGCAGGATAATCACTGCCCATACCCCACAACCTCTTACAGGAACACATCCGGACCAAGTAATAAAATATGTGGAACAAAGGCACAAAACCAGGGACACATTACAAATAATGTTACAACAAATGCAGACAGTTCAGAGAGTAACAGGGTCTGCATTTTGTGGGATGTTTGGAAGGTTATGAAGTCTGAAACTTGAATGTTTGTCAATATATTCTGACTTGAGCCCAGAGTGATTTGCCAGAAAAAGCTGTGCATGAGATATTGACCAAAATATGAGGCAGAAATGTGGACAACCTGCAAATAATTGTACACATGAGAGGTCTGACACCACCATATTTGAATAGTTAAGAGCCTAGACATACCAACAGTGAATGACTTACAGGAATGCCCCACAGACTCCATGTGAAATGTACAAACAGTAGGCAGAAAGGTGTAACAACACATGCAATGGTAACTATGGAGTCCTGAAAGTATTCACCACTTGCATGGCAGAATAAGTGTAGTAATACATATGCTCATGCTAACCCACAGTCACAACTGCAGCATACCAGACAATTTAATGGGTGTACCCCACTGATATGTACCATTCCATGAGGCAGATAACAGATGAACCTGAAAGTCTCTTGGGCCTGCTCAGCAGCATACTCAAATACCCTAATAGATGTCAAGGCCCACACCATGGCCAGACCACACTGCATGATGTAACACCCTAGCAGATATAGCAAGCATTCCATGGTGTGAATGTACATGGAAAATAGGAAAGCTACAGCAGCACACTACAGTCAGGACACCTAGCAGGCATACAAGTAGTGACTATAAAGGGCAAATATTGAAGCCTTAGCAACAAAGTGCAAGCAAAAGTGAAAGGAAAGCACACACACACACATTAACAGTAGTAGTAGTTGTAGGTGTCAGTGTACATACACAGTTAGTACAGGAAACTGGAGAAATGAATGGAGGAATGTTAATCTACAACACAGCTGGAAATATGAGAGAGATACCAACCTTTACACTCACAGAACATTGTCCACAGCATACCAGCATGGTCCCTGCCCTTAAAATCTGAAAGGGCTACGCCTATCTCATATACATTTTTATAGCACTGTTCTGAAATCACAGTGAGAACTGCAATCAGTACACAAGTGGATGCATGCAATTAGCAAATGCTGGCTAACAATTGGTGCAGAGGCCATCACATGGGCATATGCAGATACCTACAAAAGTATGCTGTAATCCCAGTCCACACATGCAATACTTTCATTGCACCCGGAGGAGGACATGAGAGACAGACAGACAGACAGAGAGAGAGAGAGAGACAGAGACAGAGACAGAGAAAATTGAAATTAAGCAGACACAAACAAAACTGTTCAGCAGCAGCCACCTGAAAGCTGACAACTGGGAAGTGGATCAGCAGGATAGAAAACCAGACAGCAACACAAGCAGCTGTGACAAACACAGGTAATGTAAAGTAATACTACAAAGGTCTACATACTATAAACCCTCCATATGTGTCATTGGTCTGTATCCATATGTATATGAAGATGTGTAAAGGGCAGGGGACATACAGCAACTATCAGTGAAGGCTGTACATACATTTGTATGTGAGAGCATCTATGTGCACATATCAATGTAGGTTGACTGTAGGTTGTAGTGCAATGTACAAAGTAGGTTTCACCATTATGTATGTTTAGCAGTATGTTAGTGTGTGTATACAGTATGGTAGACAAACATGTTGATATACCTGTCTGTCATATGGATACGTATGTATGTCAAAATATGTATGTATATATATATATATATATATATATATATATATATATATATATGATATACATATATGTATACATACATAGAGAGAGATGTACGAATACATAAACAGATGTAGATAGATAGAATATGTACAAACATATATATATGTAATGCACACATACAGAATAGATATATGTAGATACATATAGATAGACAGACTGATATGACTATCTACAGGTATGACTGTATATGACGACCTCAACACCCCCTGTCCCACCCCCTCTGTCACTCTCACCCCCTGTGTCCCCCCTCTCCACATCTATAGCAATATATGTACATCAATATATATATATGTGTATATGTATACAGACATATATATATATATATATATATACATATAGATATATCTATATACATATATATATATATATATATATATATATATATATAGAGAGAGAGAGAGAGAGAGAGAGATGTATAGATATTCTGAGTGAGGCACATTTATTGCAACAGGTGCCTGGTGACAAAGGCATGGAGTGAACATCAGTGTCAAAAACTGGAGTACCATACACCATTTCAAATCACCTACACCAATAATCACCAGATATGTGATTGGCTGCCCACCACTGCATGTGTCAGGGATGAACAGGGTCATAAATGTGTACAATAGTGGCCCCAATGATATTCACAGTGGCACACTATTCCTGGAATACCTGCACATGGTATGTGTCAGCAGACATGGTGTGTCAGCTATGGACATGTAGGTCGGTGTACCCCTCCACACCACATAATGGATGCCATGGTATGGACCTCACATGACAGCTACAGATATGGAGAAGGACACAGTGACATGTACAACACTGTGACAATGCACTCAAATACATTACCAAAGCACAGTGACTGACAACACCACAGAGTACACACATACTACCCACATAGAGGTTACCACTCCCGGATTTACATACATAAGTCACACCCATGACAGATGTCCAACAACCATAGTAACACCTCACACCATCCACAACCTAAATGACTGCTGTGTGTCATCCATGCCACTGCAATAGAGAGCACATGTGTAGGTAAAAGTTCCTACCCACAGAAAAGACATACCCTGCAATAAACCACACAGTGTTAAGAAGCAAGACTCCCCATGAGTACATGTCACACATACCCCTGCTGAATGTTAGTCAGATAGGTAATATGCCATATGAGTCACCCTGTAACTGTGTGACAGCAGCAGGTACCATCACACCACATGTGTCACAATGGTCAGGGTAGCAGAACAGTACGCTGCTGTAGTCCCAGGGCAATAGCATATTGTATAGTATTGTATTGTAATGTAATGTATTGTGTTGTATTGTATTGGTATGTTGAGGTGCCTCCTTCGTGGAGTGGAACCACTGCTGCTGTGCGCCAGTGTACAGGTACATATCCTGTAGTCAGGCTAGTGTTACATAGCACTTCTATATGTGTGTTTAGCTCCTGTCAGAGTTTATGTAGCATGCAACTGGGGATACCATCAGGTCCCAGTCATGTTGTGTATTCTGCTTTCATGAGGGCGGCTCTCACCTGGACATCTGTGATGACAGGAGGTTACAGTCAGCTGGGATAACTATGTCTTATTTTGGGGAGAGGGCGGGTGACACCTGCACTGAACCTGTCTGCCACAATGTTGTCAATATCTGTGGTTTCAGTGAAATATTTGTTGTTGTGTACTAACTATGGGCATAGAGGATGAATTCTGACCAGGTTGCTAACATAACTGAAGAAGGCCTTCGTTATCTGTAGTGTCCCTCTTGATTTCCCTCTCAAAGTTGCCCATGGATGTTTGTATGATGGAAAATAGATCCTTACTAGTGCTGCTCAGACATGCCTTCCCTTTATGGAATTATGCTCTGTCTTGCAGTAGCTTCCATCTTTGTAATACAATCTGTCTATGGCTGGGGTCCACCAGACAGGATGCTGTCCCTTTGTGGAGAGTGTCTTGGTCATATATGGGATTGCATGATCCATGCATTCTCAGAGATGTCTGTAGAAAGCATTTGTGTAGAGGTCAGCATTGTGGGTTGTATCTGCCACTGGCCCAGTGGGCTGAAAGGATACCATGTCACTGTTACAAAGTGTAAAGTTTGCATCTGCAATGTTATTCACTATAGTCGTTTGTGCTGGTGGTGGAGGTGGGATATGTATATCCAGGGCAATTAGTGTGTGGTCAGCTCACAGTAGTTGATGATGTAGGCCATACAGTACCTAGATACAAACCCCCAGAGTGAGGAGGTGCTCTTGACCTGAATCAGTGTTCTGACTGCTGGGGTTTGGTAGTATGTTGTATGGAGTGTGCCAGGTACTGTTGCACAGTTGCTGGCTGAGCACTGATACCTGGCCATTTACATGTGTATCCACCAATAGACAGACAGATGCTATATATGTGAGATATGTTGTATCATAACAGTCAAGTAGCATGTGTAGTATGTGTGCCAAATTCTGCTGACATATATTGCTGATATCAGGTTATTTTCTTTTTCAGGTACATGGCTCACCCGCGGAATCCCACTTACTCCACAGCTGAGGATGAGGAGATACACCAGAGCCTGGTGCGGGATTATGCAATACTCTTTTCCCACACCAGCCAGAATCAGCAGGAGAGGGCTGCACTGTGGCAAGACCTGGTCCATCGGGTAAATGACATAAGCACGCATAATAGGACATATGAGCAGATACGACATCACTGCAGTGATTTAATCAGAAATGTCCATCAGCGTGCGTCGGATATCCACAGGCAACAGGTCGCCACAGGTGGTGGGGTGGCTACACATCCCCCACTCACCAGACTGGAGGGACTACTCATGAGTGTAGTGGCTCTAGTCCGCCAGCAACAACAACAGCAGCAGACATGCATTATGATGGAGGCTGGAGCCACGCAGCAGCAAGACAGTGAGCGTGCAGGTAATATGCCATATATATAGTTGACTGTTGTGTACACTCGTAGTTAATGCATGTGTGAGGTGTGTCCTTGGTTTGTAGCTGTCACCATAGTATTTAATGTGCAAGTGTAATATCCTCAATATTAGCAGCTGACCTGTGAAAGGCGACTGTTGTACTACTGACCTGTATCATACTCAGTAACAATGGCACAGTTGTGCCCACTGACATTAGTTTCTTCACGTCTGCAGGTCCCTCCGGTGTAACAGCAATGCAGCCTATCCATGCTGGTGAGTGTGTATTGACAATACCTGTAATAGTCTTGATAGTAATAGTAATATTAGGCTCACTTAGTAGTGCTCTTTGTATGCATGTAGGTGTGTCTGTGTCTGTGTGTTGATATCACGCATACTGAGTGCTGTACAATTGTCTGAAACTGTGTGCATGTGTACGTGTGCATGTGTGCACCTGTGCATGTGTGCACCTGTGCATGTGTGCATGTGTGCATGTGTGCACCTGTGCATGTGCGCAAGTGTGCATGTGCGCATGTGTGCATGTGTGCATGTGTGCGCATGTGTGCACCTGTGCATGTGTGCATCACTGGTAATGTGTAGACATTGTAAACTGTGTTTTCTGTTTCCCTCCCACAGGTTCTGGTGCTGCTCTGGTGTCATGTAGCAGGGAACCTGAATCCGGTGCCATGGGTACTGATAATGATGACATCTGTGTAATGGCACAGGAAGGTATGCCAGGGTCCGCCATTGGTCAGCCGATTGACAGTACACAGCTGTCGACCCCATCAATGCGCACAGTTATCCTGCCAATACACCCTTTGTCACCAATGTCCCTAGGTGATGGACAGCATACAGTGGGCATTGACCAGGGTAATGTGGTATCTGTGGCACATGCCTCCCCACACAGCAGCCATGGGCATGGTCCAGAGATGGTACCACACAGACAGATGTCCAGGGGTTCTCGTGGGAGCATCCATGGGCGTACTGCCCCTGTCAGACGTGCCCACAGAGGTCTTACAACCTCAGCTATGTTTCGGGCTGTCATGCAGGCATAGTCACGTATGGAACGGTACACCAGACAGGGTCTGAGGGAGCCGACAGCATGTCGCACAGCCATGACTGACAGTATGCGTGACATTGCGGCTGCCATCCGTAATTTCACCAATGTCATAGACAGACATTGTGGGGACATATTAGACCAGTTCCACAACTACATGTCCATCAGCCAGGGTGATGGTAGATGGTTGAGGCGTCGACGTGGGCGTATGCCAGCAACAGCATAGTGCCAGCAGCAGCCCCAGCAATGCTGGGTCTGTGCTGTCATCAGACCGCCCCAGGAGACCACGTGCACGTGGCTCTGGCCAGGCCCAACAGGGATCTGTGTCCAGTCAACGAACACCTGCTTCTGATGACAGTACCCAGTCTGGGTTGGTACCAGATACGGTCCGTAGCACCCCTGCAAGGCACAGGTACCGTGTCCGTGGCCAGAGACACTGATCTGTATGACCTGGCAGGTACAGTCTGTGGCTGTCCACAAACACCAGTATATGGCAGCCATGAGGTGGAACTGTGTGCATCCATACACACATGCAAATTAACAACACCTAGGGCTACCACATACATGCACACACTGCATCAACATTGCCCCACCTTCTACTGCTGTCCCTCACCAACACACATACACATACATGTCAATCAGTGGTATTGGTGGCTGACTCAGGCATACCAAGTTCACACCCTGTGCATATGATGAAACTGTGCCACCTCCTGCAATCTGTAACAACTGTGCAGGTACAGGTTAACATGTTGCTGATGCACAGGGTGACCACATAGACGTGTAGTAATAGTATCATGTTGTTAACAGTACTGTGTGCTGAATTAATTGTGGGTATATCACAGCATGCCTGATGCAGTAAGGATGTGATTGTCATGTACTGTTGTCTACACCCATGGTAAGTACCATAGTGTATCATCTGCACATGTTGGTATACTGGTGGTAAGGATGTCAACAGAAGGCTACATACATAGGTAGCACAGGGGATAAGGTAATGAATGTAGTAATACGCAATGATGGACATGTAAACTGCAAGTGGCATGTTGCCCACATTGGACTCTGCAGTGTGGATGTTTGAGGATGTTGATATGTGTGCAGTACTACACGACTGGTACAGGACACACAGGAGCACCCTAGCACTGCAAGCTCACATCTCATACCATGCTAGACAGCCCCAACACACAAAACTAACTGTCACAGGAGGGAGAGTCCCCATATATGTCAGGGATACTGTGGTGGCAGGCCAGGTAGCATACATCCTACTAAGTATGGAACCACTGAGTGAAGGCTCAGTGTCTGTTATTTGACATGTGTATTACTGCAGGTTTGAGCACATGGGTTTCCATCCAGTTATTGTACATCCTGACAGTACATGGTCTGTACACTTGTGTGCGCTGAGACTGGACCCCAGCCATCTGACCGTGTATTTCCATGTACATGTGCATAGTGCCTGCATATTTGCAGTGTTACCTACTGGAAGTGGTACAGCTTGTTTGTTGTACAATGGACTACATGCAGCCCTGTTTACTGTAGCTTTGTTTGCATGCATGTTTACTTGCAATTACCCTGGAATACTGATCCCACCTGCAATGCATAGTTATAGAGCTTCTGTGGACTCCTAGTGCCATCTGCATAGCTTACTATATGTATGTCCATGTCTCGCTTGACAGAATGTCACTGTTTGTCCTGTTCACATGTGCGTTGCCTGTGACACATTGCATATGACTTACCTGGCATGTGTCCACGTGAGCAGTCATATATGCTACTGCTAACTAATCACAGGCACTACACCCACACATATTCATCTTCTGCTGAACCACCTGCTTCGCTAGGGACGGCCTGCACCTGTCACCCCTGGGCTTTCAGATATTGGCAAAGGCTCTTGCCACCCCCATAGTGCCTATGTTAGGCAAGGCTCAAATGACAAACCCACCTTCATAGGTATCACAAGGGATAAGAAACTAAGAGTAATGCTACCCAATGCCAGAAGTCTAAACCTCAAGATGCATGCACCCGAAACTCTCCTTGGCATGGAGAACATCGATATCTGTGCAGTAACAGATGCCTGGTTTAGGGCTACTGAGAGCACACCAGCACTACTAGGTTTAACCTCATACCATGCTTTTCAGTCCCAAAACTTGGAACAAACCACAAATGGAGGGGGAGTATTGATATTCATCAAAGAAACCCACACCTCCAGGTTGGTGGCAAAGCACCAAGCATCAGAGACTATTCATGTGCAACTAACAATGGGTGAAACTGCCTTCCAGGTTATAGCCTGCTACAGACCACCCTCCCAAACCCAAGAACTGCACTCGTACATCCTGTGAACAGTGGAAATATGAAGGTCTCTCCAAACACCATTATATTGGGCGTCAACTACCCAAACATGGACTGGGAGCATGACTCTAGCTCCAACACCCTAGGCCAAAGATTCCTAGAATATATGAGCTCAAATGCTATGGAACAACTTGTTACCACTCCCACAAGAAGGGGAAACATACTGGACGTGATCATCACCAACATGGGGACTCTATGCTCCAGACCAGAAGTGTATCCCTCACTGGTAAGATCAGACCATAAACTAATCTCACTGGATATTCATCCCGACCCCACCCCTGCCCAGAACACCACAGTGAACAACCGCACTAAAGCAAATACACACTTCTCAAAACTGAGTGGGAGACCTTCAAAGCCGGCCATGCCTGTGGAAGGTACAGCCCAGACCGCAGATTCCTCTATAAACGCATTCTATGGACACCTTCAGGAATGCATGGATCATGTGATCCCGAATAAAACCAAGACCCAATCCTCCAAAGGCAGACGTCCTGTCTGGTGGACCCCAGCCATAAACAAACTACACAATAGAAGGAGGAAGCTACTAAATGATACAGCAAATTCCCAAATAGGGAAGGCATCACTGATCAGTATTAGCAAATAACTACAGGCACTCATAAGATTGTCTAAGGCCAGCTTCAAGAGACATTGCACAAGACACTAAGGATAATCACAAGGCTTTCTTTAGTTATGTTAGGAACATGGGTGGTAATTCCCAGATATGCTCAGAGGTAGTCCAAAATGTCAATAGAAATACCAAACCCACAGACATTGCCAACATTCTAGCTGACAGGTTCAGTGCAAACTTTTCACCCCCCTCCACACTGAAAGGGCAAATATGTATCCCAGCAGAGTGCTGCCCCCCTGACATCTCAGATGCTCAGGTAAGAGCCGCCCTCTCCAAAGCAATACACACTGCATCAATGGGACGAGACAGTGTCCCGGGCTGTGTCCTACATGACCTCAAGACGTGCTACAACCAAACATAAACCTACTGTTCAATCCCAGCCTTACTACAGGATATGTGTCCAAAGTGTGGCATACAGCAACAGTGGTCCCTCTACAGAAAGGTGGTGCCTCAACGGATCCTGGACACTATCACCCCATAAGCCACACTAGCTTGGTCTGCAGAGCTATGGAAAGGATCATCATGGACCACATAAATATAGATATTACAGACCTACAGACACTGGTTCATACCCAGTTTGGCTTTGTTAAGGGCAGATCCTGCCTCTCAAACCTGGTTGATTTCTTTGAAACAGTCACCAAGGCCATTGATGAGGGGAAGGTGGTTCACACAGCCTACGTGGACCTCGCAAAAGCCTTCAAAACAATACCCCACTCGGGCATTCTAGAGAAGCTCACCAGCTTAAATATAAGCCCCTATGTCACTAGATGGATTGCACACTGGCTCAAGGACAGAACCCACATGGTTGGAATTTCTGGAGCCATGCCAGACTCCAAACCAGTTACGAGTGGTGTCCCACAAGGCTCAGTCCTGGGACCTCTCTTGTTTGGTATATATTTATCGGAGGTACAGGCCAACACGGAAGGACTGTGGCTGATCAAATATGCAGATGACTGCAAACTGGCCTCCATAATCGACTCTCCAGCTGACACAAGCATCTTCCAATGGGGCATCATAGAAACACACAACTTGTGCCAGAGCCATGGCCTCTAGCTGAATGCAAAAGTGTGTATAGTCATCTCCTTTGGCAAAAACAACGTGCCCACAAAGTACCACATAGGTGGTACTCCATTACGTACAGAAGAAGTAATTAGGGACCTGGGGACCCAAGTTGATAGCAATCTCTCATTTGACAACCACATGGCCAAAGTGGTTAGAGAGACATTGTATATAGCCCACCCCATCATGAAGGGATTCTCATCTACATCAGGGGAGGACATCGTGCCTCTTTACTCATCCCTCATCAGGCCCATAATTGAGTACAATCCCCCTGTCGGGATGTACCTTACCAGACACCTGCAGCAACTGGAAAGACCCCACAAGTACCTCACCAAGAGGATCAAAGGGCTCAAACAGATGCCATATACTGACTGGTTAAATAAACCCCAGCTCTACTCAGTGGCATACCGCCTGTTCAGAGGCGATCTGTGCCTAATGTATAACACCATGTCGAACCCGGAATTAATGGGCATGCTGCACCTGAGAATATCCAAATCCCATCGGGATACATGCTTGAGAAACCTGATCCTCAGCACTGAAATCAATAGGACATGCTGGAGGGACAGATTCATAACCCAGAGGCTCACTTCACTCTGGAATAAAATCCTAGTCCAGGTTAGGCAGAGTCCCTCATTGACTCTCTTCAAGAGGAATCTTGATGAGTGGATGGGACATTGTAGGTTTACCCCGGGTATCACTTCTGTGTCACTGTTAGACAGAGGCACAGTATGCTAACCTCGGAAAAGGGCATGGCAAGATATATTTACAATGGATGGCGACAGCCAAACACATTCTGGTTAGGTTCTTAAATGCCCTAGGGCAGATTGCCTAGTATGACGCTATGAACCTATGTACCTTGTTCCCCATTGGCCCTATGTGCTGTTAATCACCATGGCAATCACAATACTATGGTAGCATGTTCAAAGGTCAGTTGTCAGTCACCTCTATGCTACAGGTTGTGGAATGTGTGGGTCATGTGGCAATGTCACAGCTGCCAAATGTACACAGTCAACCCTCTCCCCTACACATGGACGTACAACACATGTATGAGATGGAACCACATAGCCAAACTGGGGACTAAGCACTCTGAACCCAGTACTGGCATAACCTGTCAGGTGGCATGCAATACTACAGTGACTACAAAACCAGTTTGATGTAGACCTACACTGACAGCAATACAAGCACGTGAACACATTGGGCCATTCGTGGAGCCTTAGAATAGCATCCTGCCTGAGCGGCACATACCTCTGCAGCTGGCACACAGGCATACGTTATGCCTGAACACATCACACATAACATATAGCACACAGATCCTGTGTGCCAGTCACAGCCTGTACGGTTAGACATCACACCTGCCACAGTTGTGTTAGCTACCTTTATTGTCCCGTACAGTGTGGTCATGCTCACCAGGCTGGACAAGGTGAAGGTCACAGTGATATGCCTGTGGGGCACTATGGTCCACCACATAACACAAGCATGCAGGTCAGTCAGAGGCATGGACACATATGACTCAGTCATTGTCCATGCCACATACCTTCTTCCTGCTGTACTTGTAGGGTGCTGACATCATCAGTGTTTAGAAAGGGGAATGTGCATCCTGTAGTCTGTTCTCCTAGTTGCCAAAAGGGACATTTCCCTCACACACACTAACCCCCCTCAGCCAAACACACACACTTGCCATTTGCAGGATTCAAACCCCTACCTAACTATGTTATGACACTTGAGACGGACGCATTAGCAGAGTGCGCTATTCGCATTACTGGGAGGTTTCCCTTCTCCTGTTGTACTTATAGGGTGCTGACATCATCAGTGTTTAGAAAGGGGAATGTGCATCCTGTAGTCTGTTCTCCTAGTTGCCAAAAGGAACATTTCCCTCACACACAATTGCACACACACACTAACCCCCCTCAGCCAAACACACACACTGAGCATTTGCAGGATTCAAACCCCTACCTATGCTATGACACTTGAGACGGACGCATTAGTGGAGCACGCTATTCGCATTACTGGGAGGATTCTCTTCTCCTGCTATACTTATAGGGTGCTGACATCATCAGTGTTTAGAAAGGGGAATGTGCATCCTGTAGTGTGTTTTCCCAGTTGCCAAAATGGACATTTCCCTCACACAGACTTGCACACACACCAACCCCACTCACACACACACACACACTGAGTATTTGCAGGATTCAAACCCCTACCTAACTATGTTATGACACTTGACACGGACGCATTAGTGGAGCGCGCTATTCGCATTACTGGGAGGTTTCTCTTCTCCTGCTGTACTTATAGGGTGCTGACATCATCATTGTTTAGAAAGGGGAATGTGCATCCTGTGGGGAGGCAGGCCAAGCACACTCTGGCTAAGCTGTCATTCCCTAGGGCAAACAGCCTAGTGTTGACCTCTACACCCATATGTTTAATTGTCAAATGCACATTATTTGTTGCTGATAGACTGTTTGCACGTCTTTATTGCCATAGCATTCCCTGTTTGTATGAACAACTTGTGTATCTGTGGAAGATGTTTGCATATGGGAGGGATCCACTATATCACATATGTCTCTGTAGTCATTTAACTGTGTGCACTGGGCAGATTGCTGTAATGTGGTTGGTTCCCGGAATAACACGTAAAAATACCAGATATGTGTGGCCAACTGCTAAACTGAGATTTGGCCTAAGTGTGTGAGCATGCCCAGTTCAGCCTTCCCATGGCATGTTGTCTGGCATATGTCTCATTTATCAAAGTGTGTGAGCATGCCCAGTGTGAGCATTCCATATGTTGAACTCTGCAGCCCACCACATTTGTGGATGAGTGTGAACTTCAACAAATATCTCCTGTTTATGGTTGTGTGTTGTGTGTCATGTTGTGTAGTTACTGTACAACTGCTTTGTGTGTAAACACAACAGGATTATACTGTGTCTGCAGGGTTTGCATGGGATACTTTGCATACAGTTGTCAACATCCTTTCACACTGACCTACCACTGTAGTACTGTATAGTGTACTGGTTCAGTACTTTGACTGTGGTGGACAGTATCCTGGGCTTTAGTCCTATCACTGCTTTACATTTCCATAGTGAGCACAACAGCCTGGTTAGGGGCCAGTTGTGCACATCTGACCATGTTGTATTATGTTCAGATATGAACTACTTAAACCAGGCTTGTCCAACATTGGTAGTGTATTCCACAACACAGGTGTACATTTGCAAACACCAGCGATGTGCCCTAGGCCATTTCTAATGCTAGTCGGAGAGTGTGTTTGTCCTTCGACACACATTGTAAGTGGAGTTTGCCATGACAGATGTCATGGTTAGTATACTGTGCCTCTGTCTACCTGTGACATGACAGTGATACCCAGGATAAAGCTACCATCTCCCATCCACTCATCAAGATTCCTCTTGAGGAGAATCGATAAGTGACTCTATGGGTAGCCTGTACTGGGAGTTTACTCATGGGTGGAGGTGGCTTCTGTGTTATGGATCATGCAGTACACCTTGTCCTATGTAAGTCAGTGCTGGGGTTCAGGTCTCTCATGTGCATAGCTCACTGCCATTCAGATTGTACAAGGTGCAGCATGTTTATTGATACCAGCTTGGACATGGCTTTATACATCAGTCACAGCTTGCCTCTGGGTGGGCAGTATGGCAGTGTGTGTAGCTGCAGTTTGTTTAATCAGGCAACACATGGCATCTGTGCAAGCTCTTTGATACTCCTGGTGAGGTACTGTTGGGGACTTTACAGTTGATGGAAGTGTCTGCTGAGGTACATCCCACAGGGGCTATTGTAGTCAATTGCAATGCTGATGAAGGATGACTGCAGAGCCACAATGACCTCCCCTTATCTAGATCTGACAACCTTCATGATTAGGTGGGTATATGGTATGTTTCTGTAAACACTACAGCACATGTTTGTCCAATGCAGGATATCTATCACCTTGTGTCCCCAGGTCTCTCATTACATGTTAAGTACGTAATGGGTTAACACCTATGTGGTATTTGTGGGCACTTACTGTATATCCACGGGGGTTGACTATACACTTTTCTGCAATTAGCTTGCTGGCATGGCTATGGCACCAGTTGTCTGTTTCTATGTGGCCCTTTTGTGGGATGCTTGTGTCAGCTGGTGGATCATATATGGTGAGCAGCTTGTAGTCCTCTGCAAACATGTTCAGACACAGTCCTTCCATGGTGGTCTGTACCTATGGGACATATATTCCAGACGAGGGAGATCCCAGGACCAAGCCTTGTGGGATGCCAGTTATATCTGGTTTGTAGTCTGACATGGCTGCAGCATGTCTGACCATGTCTGTTCTGTCCTTGGTCTGGTTTGCAACCCCTCTACTGACATAGGGGTTTATACTTAAGCTGGTGAGCATATCTATAATGAACACATAGGGTATTGTATAGAAGCCTTTGCAAGGTCCAGCTACGTTGTGTGGACCACATTGCCCTCATCAATGACCTTAATGACTGTTTCAATTGAGTCAAACATGTTTAGGGGCAGGATCTGCACTTAAGAAAGCCACACTGGGTAGGGTCCGGTGTCAGTAGGTCCCCAATATCCTTATGTCTGCGGTACATGCTGATCCTTTCCATAGCTGTGCAGACCGAGCTTCTCAGGATTCTGGGGTGGTAGTTTTCAGTATCCATTCAGGCAACACCTTTGTTGAGAAGGACCACTGTTGTTGTACACTGCTCTTTGGGTACATATCCTGTGGTAAGGCTGACATTGAGCAGTAGTGTGATTTGGCATTCCATTCGTCTTGGAGTCCATGTTGGACTCAGCCCAGGACACCATCTCATACTATTGCTGCTGTGTGTTTTGCTTTGTAGATGCTGGCTGTTACCTCAGCATCTGCAATGTCAGGGGGCCAGCAGGCTGCTGGGATAGATATTTTGCATTCTGGGGGGGGGGGGTTTGCACTGCACCTGTCAGGATGTATGTTGGCAATATGTGTGTGTGTTTAGTATGTTGTTTGTGATATTTGTGTGATTCAGAGCATATGTGTGAATTCACAACATGGTTCCTACCATCAGTTGCGAAAGCCTTGGGATTATCCTTAGTGCCCTGTACAATTTGTATCTTCATAGGTTCATAGGTTCATACTAGGCTATCCACCCTAGGGCATTTGTTAGCCTAGCCAGAGTGTGTGTGGTTTCGCCACCCCTTGCTATGTGAATATTATGGCCATTTATGATTTGCTTTGCTGTGCCTCTGTCTGGACATGACACAGTGAAGACCCCCAGTGTAACTCTATGATCATCCATCCACTTGGCAAGATTCCTATTGAAGAGCGTCAGTGAGGGGCTCTGCCTAACATGGAGTGGGATTCTGGTCCAGGGTGTGGGGAGCCTCTGGATTATGTATCTGTCCCTCCAGCACATCCTATTTCATTATGTGTTGAGGTTGACATCTCTCACTCTCACAGCTCCGATGGCTTTGAGTTTTCTGGGGTGGAGCATGTCCATTACTTCTGTGTTGGGCATGGCCTTGTACAACAGGCATGCAATGCCTCTGGGTAGGCAGTATGTGACTGCATTCAGCTGGGATGTCTACAGCCAGGCAGCATATGACATATATTTGAGACCCTTTATCCTCTTGGTGAGGTACCTTTGAGGTCTTTCTAACTGCTGCAGGTGTCAGGTAAGGTACATCCCATATGAGGCATTGTACTAGATTATGGGTATGATAAGAGAACAGTATAGGGGCACAATGACCTCTGTTGACGTAGATGTGAATCCTTTCATGATACGGTGTCCATTGTAGACAGTCTTCCTAGCCACATTGGCAATGTGAGTGTCACATAACAGGTTACTGTCCACTTGTGTCCCTAGGTCCCTGATTACTCCTTCCATACATAATGGTTTACCACCTATGTGGTAATTTGTGGTACCTTGTTTGGTATTTGGTGGGACATTCATACTGTCCAGTGTCTTCAGGACGGCTGGGTGGGGTTCCTGTGTGTGAGAGTGTGGTCTGTAGCATGCTACAGACTGTACAGCAGTCTTGCCTACAGTTAGTTGCACATGGGTGGACTCCAATGCCTTGTGCATTGTCAGTTACCTGGACGTATGGGTGTCTGTGCTGAATATGGATACTCACCCTCCTTTTATGTTTTGTTCCAGGTTTTGGGGCCATGGCGCATGATATGTGGTATAACCTGGTAGTGCTGGTGTGCTGTCAGGAGGCTTGCAGCAGGTTTCTGTCACTGCACAGACATCGATGTTCTCCATACTGGGGATGGCCTCGGGAGCATGCATATTGGGGTTTACATCTGGCATTGGTCAACATTACCCTTATGTTTCTTTCCACTTATGTTTTCTAGGGTGGTGGGTTAGTCTTTTCAGCCTTGCCTGCAAAAGGCTCTATGGAGGTGGCAAAAGCCTTATCCAATATCCAGACGCCCAGGGGTAACAGGTGCAAGCCATCCCTGGAACAGCTGCGTGGCTTGTCAAGCATGACATCCCAAGCAGACAGACATTGGATCCCCTTGGAATGACACCAGTAAGTGTGCCACTTGTTATAACTGATCATTCCGTGTTTGTACTGTGGCATCATTCTTGGTAAGGGTAGGATGCTGCAAACAGTGAGTGTCATACCGGCCTGGACTACATAATCAGAGAGCTCATCTATGTCTCTTTTCATGTAGTCTAGGGAGGTACATCTCAGGTCATTCACACCAGCATGGACTATGACTGCATCATATTTCTACTTGCTTTGGGGTCACCTGCATACTTGTGTTATGTGGCGTATTGTGGCAGCCTACAGGCAGCTTACTGTACCCTTTCCTTGTTCAGTTTGGTGTGGGACAGCAGTGTGTCTTGCTATGGAGTCACCTATTACAACTGTATCAGGCATGTTGTTTCTCCTTCTGGCCTGTGACTGTTTGGCACACCAGCTTTGTGTACTATGTGTTGCATGTGCTATGTTTGGAAGTTGTTTGATTGGCTGTCTGCTTTAGAGGCCTCTTGGTGTGCTGTGTTTGTAATTTGTGCCTCCGGGAATGTTTTTCTGTGTTTATGTCTTTGGTTTGCAGTTGTGATAGGTCTATGTGGGACTGTGTTTGTGGTGTGTGTGGTTACCTTCTCCTCCTGACTAGTTTTGGGAGTACTGAGTTGAGGGAGCTCAGCCTCCAGTTTGGATAGATGGTTGCATCTCTCACATATATTTGTATTTCTTGGGGAGTTGGGGTTGTCTGTGTACTTGGGGCAGGTGTAACATTGCCTCAAGATTCTGAATTCAACTTGTTGTGGCTGGCCTTAGTGGATTGTATGTGTGGACATATTTTATTGCCATACTACTGATCAGTGATTACTTCATTGTTTATGTTTGCTCTATCATGTAGTAGCTTCCTCATTCTCTTGCATGGTTTGGTTATGGCTGGTGTCCACCATGCCAGATGCCTGCGTGTATGGCGTTGTGTCTTGTTTTAATTTAGGATTGCATAATTCAAGCATTCCTGGCAGTGTTCATGGAATGGCTGTATTACAGGTTCTGAGGTGTGGCCCATATTTTGCACCTGCACTGGACCTTTAATGGATTCCACATCAGTTTGGAGGACTGCAAATATTGCTTTACACATATTTTCCACTGTGGTTTTCTGGCCAGGGACTGTGGTCAGGATTTGTATATCCAGTGTGATTACTCTATGGTCTGGTTTTACCAGTGAGCAATACACTTCTCATCTTGCCATCCAGTACCCATGTTGCTGATTATCACATCCAGTATGCTTACCCCTCTTGTGGGAGTGGTACGTTGTTCCTGGGCATTTTGGTTTATGGATTCTATGAACTTTTGTCCTACAGTGTTGGAGCTAGTATACTGCTCCCAGTCTATGTCTGGGTATTTTCAGTCACCCAATATAATGTGGTTTGGAGTTCTTGATATATTCATGTATTCCAGCATAGGCCAGGTGCAGTTCCTGGTGTTGGGACAGTAGTCTGTAGCAGGCTATAAACTGGGGGGCAGTTTTAGCCACTGTTACTTGACCATAGCTAGTCCATGCTGCTTCTTGTTGTGGTACCAACATGGGGGTGTGGTTATCCTTGACAATTATTGCTAGTCACCCTCCTTTTGTAGCTTGTTCCATGTTTTGAGGCTGTACAGCACAGTATGAGGTGTAACCTGGTAGTGTTAGGGTGCTGTTGTGAGCCTTGACCCAGTTTTTTGTTACAGCACAGATATCAACATTCTCCATACTGGGTGAGTTTAGACTGCATGCATCTTGCTTTTTCGACTTATCCCTTATCTTATTCTTATCCCTTCTGATACCTATGGAGGTAGGTTTGTGTTTTGAGCCGTACCTATTCAGGGCATGCTGTGGGT
This sequence comes from Protopterus annectens, assembly GCF_019279795.1. NCBI lineage: Eukaryota > Metazoa > Chordata > Ceratodontiformes > Protopteridae > Protopterus > Protopterus annectens. The sequence continues at coordinate 558,240,850 of NC_056750.1, forward strand.
AACAACAGCCTTTGCCAGTATCCATACAGCCTGCACTGATAGGTGCACGCCAGTCCTAGCAGGTGGAGCATCATGTCATGCTCAGCATGTCATCCCAGGCTGGCACACATTGGATCCCCTTTGACTAACTGCGATACTTCAGTCAATTATTGCACTTGATCATCTCATTGTCATATTGTGGCATGATGCTTAGTGAGGGTAGGATGTTATTCAGGGTCCTCAGGTGTGCATATAGTACATTGTGTTACATTACTTAACACATGGCATTCATGCCTCAGGTGGTGCTGCAGGGCTGCCTCTGTCGGATGCACATATTACACTCCCTGTACATGTTTGTGAGCAGGTCATGTCATTTTAGGCATCCCTGTTATTATCTGAGTAAGTCAGAGGGGGTATCATTCCCAGGGTTCCTACTGAGCCAGTGTATGTACTATGCATTCCCTCTTTGCCAAGGCCAGGGCATACTGGGCACGCTTCCTTCTGCCTACTGGGGCAGGCTCAGGTTGTTCCTCCTCCGAGTCACGCTCTGCCTGTGATGGCCTTGGCAATGGTGGGGGGCTGTTTGGCCCGGCCCTATGCTGGTCCTGCTGCAGCTGTTTTCGCATGATCATATTATGTAGCATAGCACATACCATGACAATTTGGGTACATGTAGTTGGTGTGTACTGCAAGGCTCCACCAGATGTGTCCAGACACCGGAACCATGACTTGAGCAGCCCAAACACATGCTCTATTACATTACGTGTTTGTGCGTGTGCCTCATTATGGCGTTCCTGTTCAGGTGTGTGTGCGTTTCTGATGGGTGTCATCAGCCACGGCTCCAGTGCATAACCTGCATTCCCCACTAAGTGTCCGTGCGGGATGTTCCCATTGGCAAATGTCTTGTACAGCTTCGTCAAATGCCAGATGTGGGAATCATGGTAGCTCCCATGGCAGCCAGCACACACATTCATTATTATGCCCTGGACATTACACACGACCTGGCAGTTGATGGAGGGGAAGCCCTTGCGGTTAATGTAGGCCCTACCCACTCACCGGCTGGTGCTTTGATGCATATGTGCGTGCAGTCTATTGCACCCACTACCTCAGGGTATTCCGCTATTTGCTGGAAGAGATGCATATTGCTGGCCAATACCTCACGGGCATTGGGGAAATATACATAATCACCGACATGTGCTGACATGGCATCCAGGAACTGGTGCAGTACCCTGGAGGCTGATGCCTGTGATATCCCCATCATATCACCAGTTGGTCTCTGGAAGGTACCTGTTGCTAGTATTCTTAGGCCAACACATACCTTGGTTTCCACTGGGATGGGTTCCCCTCTGTTGGTTCTGTGTCTGAGGCGTGGCCTGCACAGCTCCACTATTTGCTGCAGGAGGTCTCTGTCCACTCTATAGCGCTCTACTATCTCCAGCTCATGTAACCCATGGTAGGTGACCCTGGGCCTGTACACTCTTCTCCGTCTCCTCACTGTGGGTTGTCTGGCACCATCTGCATTGTCACCACCCTCAGCAAGTCACCTATGTCTCTTTATGACAGCTATGGCAGCCCCTAACATTTCTGCTCTGAGTTCAGCTTTTTCAGTTTTCACTTCTAATAGCTTACTCCTGTCTTGCAGTGTCTCTTGAGAGAAACATCTTGCACTGCTGTTTGCAGATTTTTAAGTGTTGGGCTGAGCTACTACTCTGCCTGTGTAATTGCCTGCTTCTAATTGTTTTCACCTGCTAGCTCCAGCAATATTCCCTGGTAGCTTTCTACTAATTATGTGGCTTCCTTTTTCCTTTCTGTTTCCTCAGGGGGGAGAAGCGTGTATACCAGCAGAAACATGCTCACAGTGCCTTACACACACTCACACATGCTTACACGGCTCAGAATCGTCTTATTCGGGTTAAAACGCGCGCACACCAGCTCAAACAGTGTTACAGGTCTCAAAAGCAAGGCAAGCTGCAAAAGAACAAATATCACAAAAAGGCAAGGCAGCCACACCAGTCCGATAGCTTGAAGCCAAAAGAGCTCACAATTAGGCAAAAGATGTTCCGCAAACCAATTTATTAACGTGTAAAAATCCCAGCACTAAGCAACACACACGTTTTCGTCTCTACAGCAAGACTTCATCAGATACAATAAATTTCCTGTTCACACCCGGATTAAATACTCAAAAGCCAAAACATTAATTGATTAATTAATCCATTTCACTAGGATGAGTCAGATGAAATAATTTTTAAACCAACATTTTCCGAAAAAATGTGTGAATGCACAAATGCAAGTACTTACAATGCATAATACAAAGTACACAACTTAAAATAAAAATAATAATAATAAATAAAAACATAAGATGATTGAGAATTTTATAAAAACAACCCAATCCAACTAACATATTTATTACAGTATATACAAATATATTTACATATACAAAATGTATATATTAGAAATATTCTAAAACTTTAGGAATATATTACTTAATGTACTGAGCCTTAATTTTCAAATAGGGGGCAATAGAGATGGATTCATTGAGGCCGGGAGATTTGTTGGCTTCCAACAAAATCTGCCAGTATGTTTCTTTGTGAGCAAGCTGGGCCTCCCATGGACCCCCCCTATGCACCGGCCGTCTGTACTGCCGGAATGGGTGAAGAACTAGTGTTACGTAAAGCCGCTGGCGTGCTATGGAAATCCGTGGTGGAAACAGGAGCATGATTGACATTCGCCCTAACGCGGACTATACCATCATTATGGTCCACAGCAGGTACATGCCTCTGAATAGGAGCAACCAATTTAGAAAGATTACGTTGTTCTTGTAGCAATGTCTGAATACCCGTTCCAATGGGAGTAAGAAGGTTGATCAAAGAAGTCAACTGGCCCGTGAGCTGAATAAATCCATCCGTTTCGGACCTGGAAGGATCCACAGGTGGACACCCCTGTTGTTCCTGCCTCAAGGAAGCCGTCGGACTAGCGGCCATCACAAACAAACAAACTCAAAAGCAAGGCAAGCTGCAAAAGAACAAATATCACAAAAAGGCAAGGCAGCCACACCAGTCCGATAGCTTGAAGCCAAAAGAGCTCACAATTAGGCAAAAGATGTTCCGCAAACCAATTTATTAACGTGTAAAAATCCCAGCTCTAAGCAACACACACGTTTTCGTCTTTACAGGAAGACTTCATCAGATACAATAAATGTACGTTCCCACCCGGATTAAATACTCAAAAGCCAAAACATTAATTGATTAATTGATCCATTTCACTAGAATAAGTCAGGTGAAATAAAAACTAACATTTCCAAAAAAATGTGTAAAAGCACAAATGCAAATACTTGCAATGCATAATACAAAATACACAACTTGAAATAAAAATAATAATAATAAATAAAACCATAAAATAATTGGGAATTTTGTTAAAAACAACCCAATTCAACTAACATATTTATTACAGTATATACAAATATGTTACAGGTCTGCCAACAGGCTTCTACATGCTAAGTCTGCCCTACACGCACGCACACCCACGTAAACAGTGTTAAACAGCTACTAACACGCCCCCACATGCTCAGTCTGCCTTACACGTGCGCACACTGTCTTACTCGCACTTCATGGCATGCTGCGTCGCATGCACCAGCAAGAAACTTTGGTGTAGGCAACAGTGTACACCTTCCATTTCTTGACTTTCCCATGCTTATCTAGTGGCACACCTCTTTCCATGATATCTGTCTGACATCTGTCATGTAACTCTGACCTCGAATGAACTGCATTTCTTTCTACCATTCCCCCCTGTGATGTCACCTATCTCCTACTCTGTTCCCCCCCTTCTGTAACTCTTACACTACTCAGAATGTGCTCATTTGCTATGTGACAGTGGAATTCAGTATCCTAACACTCATTTGCATCAGATTGCCTACTAATGCTTAGTTACATCTCTTAGACTCAGCTTCCCCCTTAGCAACCACTACGGTGGCCATGTTGTTTTGGTCTGCTGGTCCCGCATTGAAATTCCATGTATTGCATAAAACCCACATTTGTGGGTTTATACCTTCATTTTATGTTTTATACAGCGCAGCCGTTTGCGTAAAAAAATTATATTTTTAATATTTTTGCATCGGGTTACCTTGCCAATGGCCACATATTTGGCCATTGGCATGCTGCCTGAGACATATGCACCCTTTATTTGGACATGACATGGCTCCATTGTGGTTTTTGCAGAAACGTACTCAGTTGTCAAGTGAGTACATTTCTGCAGCTAAAACGGCTCTTACACGGGCTGTTCTGGGCTTCCTGGATCGCTAATCATCCTCATTTGCATGCTATTCAGCTGCAAGTGAGGTGATTAGCTTATCCATGCCCACTCCATGGGACGTTTTAGCTTGTCTCTTACACGGACTTTGGGCTGTTCCTGGATCGCGAAGGCTGCGTGGAGTCTTACACTACTCTTAGACTCCGTTCAAGCCTTTGTGAATCCTGCCCATTATCTTAGCTCTGAGTTCATTAGTTAACTAGCAAAAAAAATGTAAAGAGCAAAGGTCTTAATGTCAACAACAGCAGCAAACAGACAATACAAAACTGGTACAGATGTTAATCACAAGCTTAGTAAATATGAGGAATTCAACAGCACAATTTAAAAATGTAGAAACACCAGAACATTCAAATGGTTCATGATAGAATGCAAATATTCATGTTATGTCAGCAATAGCAGTATCAGAAAAATAGCTAACAATTTACTCTTTCATCCATGTGTATATGTGACTTTCAAAGCACAGCAACTGTTACTAATATATGGGACCTCTAGTGACAAAGTTTAAAAGGAATTTAACATAGTCAAATAGTTGTAGGAGCACAGGGGTTCCCCTTCAAAACATCTAAAACCCATAACATCTAAAATCTTAACATCTAAACCATAACATCTAAAACCCACATCTAAAACCAATAACACTGAATTTCATAACATCTAAAATGTGCATCACAACATTAAACACTACAAATCACGTGAAAATAACATCACCTCCGCATATAACGACACCAAACTAACAAACACACTTTTTACTGCATTTCTGCAGGTGGGCAAGCACCCCTGCACCTCCCATGTGGGGGACTCTGCCACCCCCCCATAAATTAAATATATTAACTCTGAGATCACACTACAATGGGAAAAAGTTAATTTTCTAAGCCCACTGTATCACGATCACCATAAAGAATGTACACATAATGTCTATATCACTTACCTGTATAGCCTAAAAAACACATACAGAGTGACAAAATAAACACTATATAAATAGTATAAATTCCCACACTATATAAATAATAACTATAGAAATATAAACAACATCTGAGTGATACCACAAGATTAACAAATTAAACTATAACATTTACACGTTTGATGATACACTATTACATATTATACATTTTAGATGTTATGAAATTTGATGTTATGAGTTTTAGATGTTATAGTCTTGATGTTTTGAGTTTAGATGTTATGCGTTTTAGATGTTTTGAAGGGGAACTAGCACAGGAGTTCAAATACCTGAAGTTACTGTATGAAAAACCACTTTCATTGGAACAATGTGAGATACGTGTGCATTTAAATGTAACAGAATCGTATAAGTCACTCTGTGGACAAACACAGCGTTCAAGTAAGTTTCAAGAAGGTCTATAAAGCTAGATTCATTTTCCACATTTTTCTTTAATAACGTGAAGAAAGCATGTGGGATGTAAGCAGCATGCTCATGTACAGAGACAACCCTCTCCTCCTACCAACCAACACTACAACCTGTGAGAGATGCACTTATCTAGCCAAACTGGAGGTAAAACTCTCTCCAACCAAGACTGAACTTGACAGTCATGAGGAGAAAGTAAACATTTGCACCACACCACACTCATCACATAGTCTCACTAAATCTACACCACCAAAATCCACACATAGTAACACAAATA
>NC_056750.1:558251767-558281767 GCF_019279795.1 Protopterus annectens
TCTCTCTCTCTCTGTGTATATCTTATGTCTATATATGTATATATATATATATATATATATATATATATATATATAAAATATGAACATTCTGATTTATATTTTTCATTTAAGGTAGAAGAATCTGCTATAGTTCTATCATAGTCATCCAAGGAAAATGCTTATTCCCTGTAATGTTTCAAATGCTTCTTAAAATTATTATTAGTTCCTAAAGTATCTACATATCCCAAGTGAAATAAGCATGTACCTTCATGTGATGCAACAAAATAGAATTCCATTGCAGTTCTCATAATCTGATAATAATATTTCTCATTAAAGAAAAATAAAATTATTTTTAATACATTTTGCACTTCCTCATATTGGCAGCTTGTGGTTGTTTTACATCTGTGTCATCTGTGGCAGGGTGGCACTCCTCATTAGTCCATATGTTACTTCAGATCACATATTTTTTGGCACATCACCACAGAAGCATAGTCTGTGCTATGAACCAGCACCCCCCCCCCTCAAAATAAAAAAAAAAATCACTTTAACTGTAATAAGCTGCAACTGATCAGCTTATTACAGTTTATATAAATATATATATATATACACACACACTCCCCCCAAAAAAAAAAAACAGAACAGCTCACCAACCAGGTAGCCAGATGCATTACATGCTCCCCCCTCAGTCCAGCCCCAGCCATTCAAGTCCCATTTCTGTGACCTGCCCCCCAACCTTCCTTTCACATATTTTGGGATCATAGGAAGTTACTAGGCTATTGGCCCTGAGGCCCTTACAAGCCTATCCAAGAATTTAGCCCATGTTCTGACAAATCAGAACCAATGCCCTTGTCTAGCAGGGATGCAGGTGGAATCCCAGGGGTGTATTTTCTGTTTCCCATCCAGTTATCCAGGTTGCGCTTAAAAAGTGCTAATGAAGTACTCTGCTTGATGTGGAGAGGGAGTCTTTTCCACAGAAGGGGGAGTCTCTGGGACACAAATCTGTCCCGCCAACAAGTCCTATTGATATCACAGACCAGGTTGAGGTTTCGCATGTGGGTTACTCTAGTGGAGCTTGACTTGCGGATATGCAGCAGTCCCATCAAGGTGGGGTTTGAAATTGCTTTGTATGCCAAACAGAGGTAAACTCTGAGGAGTCTGTAAGAGACTGAATAGAGGGACAGGGGCTTTAGCCTATCTGTGCAGGGCAGATGTTTGAGACCCTGGAATCCCCTGATGAGGAACCTCTGTGATCTCTCCAGTTGCTGCATGTGCTTTGTGAGGTACATGCTGAAAGAGGTATTGTACTCAATAATGGGTCTTATAAGGGAAGAATACAGGGATGTTATGACCACCTTGTCCCTGCATGAGATATCATTACTAATGAGGTGGGACATGTAGAAAGCTTTCCTTACAAAGGAGGCAATATGGTGGTCAAAAGTTAGTTTGCTATCAACCTGGGTGCCCAAGACCCTCACAACTGATTGCATGCTTAGGACCTTGTGATTAATGTGATAATTTGTGGGGATGTCACTCTCCCCGAAGGGGATGATGATGCATTTTGTGGCATTCAGTTTGAGGCCATGTTTCTGGTACCAGTCATATGTTTTGGTGAGACCCTCTTGGAGAATGTCCACATCACTAGTGGAACTGATGACAGTGCCCAGCTTATAGCTATCTGCAAACTTGGTCAGCCAGAGCCCAATGGTTTTGGCCTGCACCTCAGAAAAGTATATCCCAAACAACAAGGGTCCCAAGACTGATCCCTGAGGTACACCACTCATTACGAGTTGAAAGCTTGAGGTGGCTTCCCCTATTTTGACTAGGTGGGTTCTATCAGTGAGCCAGTTTGCTACTCATCTGGTAACATATGGATTGACATCTAGTTGATAGCGTTTATCTATTATACCCAAGTGGGGAATAGTATTGATGGCTTTAACCAGGTCAAGGTAGGCGGTGTGCATAGTCTTCCCCTCATCCATGACTTTGGTGACTGTCTCAAATAAGTCGACCAAATTTAACAGGCATGACCTCCTCTTGATGAAACCAAACTGTGTGTGATCAAGTATTTTGAGGTTGCCAATGTCCTTGTTAATGAGGTCCTTGATAATCCACTCCATGGCCTTGCAGATCAGGCCAGTTAGGTTGATGGGTATATAATTTCTTGGATCGGTGGATGCTCCACCTTTGTGCAAAGGGATGACAGTGGCTGTCCTCCACTCGGCTGGGAAGAAGCCAGTACTCAGGCTTTGGTTGAATAGGGTGCCTAATGGTGCCACAAGTTCCTGTCTGAGTTCATGTAGGATGTAGCCTGGGATGTTATCTTATCCCATGGAGGCTGTATTTTTTGCCTTTGAGAGGGCAGTGATGACTTGCTCCCTAGAGATAAGGGGGAGGGGCAGGTACTAGGGATGTCCTGATTTACTGATGAGGGGAAAGAGGGGTGAAGTTTTCACTGAACCTGTCTGCCAGCAGGTTGGCTATATCTACGGTGTTTATGTGTGTGGTGTCATTGATCACCAGTTCTGAGTATATCTGGGAGCTTCCCTTGAGTTTGCGGACATATATGAAGAAAGTCTTGTGATTGTCTTTAGTAGATGTGGCCAGCTTGGACCCAAAGTTTGCTTTGGAGGATTTTACTAGTGCTCTTATTTGCTTGTTCAGAGTAACGAGAGGTTGCTTCCAATTAGGCACCTGCTCCTTCTTGGTCCTGGACAGCAGTTTTTTCCTTTTATTATAGAGTTTATTTACTGCAGATGTCCACCAGACAGATTTACTCTTCCTTGAGGAGGAGGATTTTGCCTGTTGTGTACTCCTGATTCCATGCAGCTATATAAGTGCTCGTATAATACTTTGGTGTAGGTTTGGGCATATGTGCCAGTTCCTATAGAGGGGGAGGGAGCTGTGAAGCTGTTTATACCTTCCCTCAGTAGGTTGTAATCAGCTTTCTAGAAGTTTTTTTGTTTGACCCTATCCAGGGGGTGGTCAGGGGAGATGGTGACTTCAAAAGTGACCACTTTTTGGTCGATCTTACCAGGGAGGATGACACTGTAGGGATACTGCAGTGGTTACTCATGTTGGTTAATACTAAGTCCAAGATATTTTCACATCTTGTGGGGGTGTCAACCAGCTTGTCCAAGGCATTTGCAATGACAAAATTAAGAAATCTCTGGGCATTTGTGTTTTATCATAAGTAGTTCTAGTCTATGGTAGGATAGTTAAAGCCATCCAGGATCAGGGTAAAGGGAATAATCTTATTTATTTATTTATTTTACATTTGTTGACCGGGATAGTCCGACTGAATAAATGTCCATTTTCAGCAGAGGCCCAGGGAGAAAAGCCACATACTATATACTACATACATAGTATGAAGAACTTTATCATATGTACACGTATATCACTTTTACAATTTCCATACAGACTTGCATTCTTTAAGGATATGACATCACTTGGTCACACAATTTAATACAAGGCTATTGGATTATTAACCAAATAACTTCAAAAAGCAGCTGATGCACTTCCCATTTCTATTCTGATCAACAGATCCATCTCAGAAGGATCCATCCCAGCAATATGGAAAATATCATGTTACACCTTTCCATAAAGGAGGAAGTTCCACAGAATTATCTAACTTTAGACTTATAGCCATTCTTTCACCACTAGCTAAAATCATGTAAAGATGTATACACAAACAAATCATGCACTTTCTTATTCAAAACAGAAAGCTCGCCGACTCTCAGCATGGATTTAGGCCATTCCACAGTACCACCACGGCTCTTCTATCTTTCTCTAATGTCATCAATCTTCATCACAACAACAACAAACTATCTTCAGCACTCTTCCTAGATCTCTCAAAAGCTTTCAATATGGTCAACCATCAGCTACTGCTCAATACCCTACAAATCATCAGTTTAGACCAACATGCAATACAATGGTTTTACTCCTACCTAAACAGTAGACAGCCGGCTGTCTTATGGCAGAGCAAGCTGTCATCCCAACTTCCTATAACTCTAGGTGTCCCACAAGGGTTCATACTCGGTCCCCTTCTTTTCTCTGTCTTTATCAATGATCTGCACACCACCATCCCAGGAACCACTTGCATTCAATATGCAGATGACTCAATGCTAATATACTCCGCCTCCCCTCCTACACAACTTGTAACACTCACCCAGACCACTTTCAGCACAGTAGAAACATGGCTAGCTAATTGCTGCCTGCTTCTAAATCCTAACAAAACCAAGCTACTACTTTTCTCCGCCTTCCTTCAACATCAAATCTAGCAATGATACCATTATCTCACCTGATGACCATACAAAGCTTCTAGGTGTAATTACCTATCCAAAACCAATCTCAACAAATTATCAGGATGTTACAATCATATAGCCAGATTCGCTACTGGCATGGCTTTTAGGACCCACCATTGCCAGAACCTCAAAGCACTGGGATGGCTAGAGTATCCTACCCTTCTACAGTTCAACCAGCTTATAGTAGCACATAAAATACTCCATCAGCCTGATAACACCCCTGCCCTCGAAAATATTCTTACCCCTCATAGTACCCCCAGGCCATTATGCTCAGCTGATAAACTATTGATACTGACCCAAAAATCCAACAACTCTGCAGGCGATGCTGTATTTGCCAACTCAACTGGTAAAATCTGGAATCTACTCCCTACTACCGTTACCAAGGAAACCTCACTATCCCTATTTAAAAGAGAACTCAAAAAATACCTCACATCTTATTGGCTGTGCTCTTGTTTTAAACCTGGCTAACAACTTCACTAATACATATCTTGCTACCCAACCTGCTGTTTAGCCAAGTATCTATGCCTCATAGCATTTGAATGTCTAAGCATTGTGAATTATGAAAACTGATTGTATTCTATGATCACATTTTCTGATACGTCTCTGCCGATCAGATGTAGGTCTGCACATTGTGTATATTGATATCTGCCTGTATTCTTTGTCTATATTTTTCTAAACATGTCTGCCTGAGTTTATCACTCAGTGATTTATGTACTGTCTCTTTTTTGGTATCTGGAGCTTTTCTCCCCGGGCCTCTGCTGAAAATGGACATATATCCAGTCGGACTATCCTGGTCAACAAATGTAAAATAAATAAACAAAAATAAAACAAATAAATAAATAACTAAGATATAGTCACTTAGAGGCAAGAAGTCCTCAAAAGGCATGCAGTTGAGGGGGTAGAAGTTAGTCAGGGGTAAAGCAAGGACATAGCCATCATGTTTTAAATAATTGTATAAGATTTTTCTTGAATTGGGGTAATGAGGGCTCAGGTGTTAGGTCAGCAGGAAGTGAGTTCCATGTTTTGCCAAAAGAGTTGGCAAACAGAGTCTCCACAGCTGAGTTGTTAGTTTTGAAAGTGTAAACTAACATTTTGTTGGTAGATCGGAGAGACTTGAGGTTCTGGTAGGGGGTGATAAGGCTTTTAAGAACAGGAGTGTATTTGGGCTGGTAGAGACTTATGGGCAACAACTAGTTGGTTGACCTTAAGTAGGTCAGAAAGTTCAAGCCACCCAAGTTGATTAAGGTTGAGACAGTGGTGGGTTCTATAGGCTGTACCAGTGGCAAATCTGACAGTGTGATTATAACAGTTAGCGTATTTGTTCAAGACAGTTTTACTCAATTTTGTGAATAAGGGGGAGGCATAGAAAGTAGGTGAGTGCGGGCAGTAACAGTCCTAGCCAGGGGAGTTAGGAAGGGTTTAATCTTGTACACAGAACCAAGTTTTTTATTAACTGTTTTAATCGTATGGTTAATATGCAAGTCAAACATAAGGTTATTGTCAACTATTACATCTAAGAGCTTGGTCAAGGGATCTGGAGAAATAATGGTGCCATTGTTGGATTTTATGGTGAAGGTTGGTCCGGTGGACCTTTGAGATGGGGAGAACAGCAGCAACTTAGTTTTGTTGGGATTTAATATGAGACAGCGATTAAGAAGCCAATTTTCAACTATATTGAAAGCATTTTGGGATAAAGACTGCAACTCTGTTGGGGATGTGGCTGGGCATATGAGTCAAATCATCCATGTACTGAATGCAGGATAGATTCAGAGAGGTACAGATAGGTGGAGTGGGCATCTTGAGTCAAAGTTGGGGGCCTGTAGCGTGCTATGATTTGAACAGGGGTCCTGTCAATGGTTAACTGCACCTGGAGTGCCTCCTGTGTGTCATATCATTTACCTAGCATTGAGGTGTGTGTGTTTTTTATAAATATTGCAACTCCACCTCCCTTTCCTTTGCTACCCATGGTTTGGGGTCTGAATGTATGATAGGATGAGTAACCTGGTATGGCTGGGGTGCTCTCCACAGCCATACCAGGTTTCTGTGACTGCACAAATGTCAGCATCTTCCAGGGTTAATAATGCTTGCAATGATTACAGTTTCATGTTTAGACTCCTAGCATTTAGCAGCATGACCTTTAATTTGCATTTTGATTAAATTTTCATGTTGGTAGTTTTGACCTCATGTCTTTGCCTAAAAAAGGCACTATGGGAGTGGCAAAAGCCTTTCCCAGGAGCCTGAAGCCCAAGAGAGACAGATGCAGGCCATCTCTGGCAAAGCATTGTGGTTTGTCAGTCATGTCTTCCCAGGCTGTCAGGTACTGGATCCCTTGGAATGACACCAGAAACTAAGCCAATTGTTAAAGTCAATCATTTTCTGTTTTTATTGATGCATCATTTTGGGTGATGGTAGAATGCTGCTTAAGGCTAGGAACATACCTGCCTGGGACACATATTCAGCGAGCTCTATCATGTCTCTCTTCATGTAGTCCAAGGAGGTATTTCTCAAGTCATTCACACCAGCATGGAGTATGACAGAGTCATAACACTACCTGTTGTTGAGAGACTTGAGTGCATAGGTGATATGGTGGATTCTGGCACTTGACAAACAATTAACTGTGACTTTCTCCTTAACCAGCCTGGTGAGGGGCACATCTGTGTGGCTCACAGTGGAGTCTCCTATAACTAATATCTTGGGTTTATGTTTAGGCCTTAGTGACTGTGAGATACAGGTGTGTGGACTATGTGTGGTTTGGTGGGCAGTGGAATTCATGTGTGTTTTGGCTCTGAGGTCTCTTTTGTTTGGGTATGTTTCTGTTGAGGACCTGCATATATGTGGGTGTGTGTTGTGTAGGTGTGGATGGTGGTTGAGGTGTGGTGTTTGTGTTGATAACGTTCTCAGTACTGGATATACTGGCTTGTGAGGTAGAGAGCATTGACACTAGGACCTTAATGTAGTTGCATCTCTCGCAAATTGTGTTCCTAGGTGGTAGTAGTAGAGGGTTGTCTGTGTACATGAGGCAGTTGCTACACTGTCTCAGGATGCCTATATCAACCAGACTGGCAGGAGAAAGCGTAGGAAATTGCACATCCATATTTGTCAGAAACTGAGGGAGGGAGGCCAAAGAGAGCTAAGAGAGTAAAGGGTGGAAGGTCTAAGAGTAGTAAAACTAGGTGATCACACAAATAGGGAGAATTTGTAGCTGGAATACCTTAAAAAGTCTTAAAAGCAGTGCAACTGCAGCTCTGGATGCAGCAAACCTGTATCATACTACGCCACTCAATTTAAGGGTTAAGAAAACAGTAAAACTCACAAAAAATACAGATTAACCACTACAGACAAAAAAAACAGAACTCACAGTATGAAAAAGCAGTAATGAAATGCAGTAAAATGCAATTTAACAGTAATGAGTTGCAGTAAATAGCAATGAAATACAGTTAATCAATAAATTTGGTGTAAAACAGTGCAAATATGATAAATTAGCTCACAATCACAACAGCAAAAAGCAGCTCAAATAAAGTATAATGCTACTGAAAAGCAATGCCAAATGCAGCAAACTAAATGCAGTTGAACACCTAAGCACAAGCAAAATGAAGTAGGAAGAGGCACACGTTTTTATTTACTTATTTATTTTTTTAGTAGAAAGTGAGGAGCCCGAAGATCATTCAAGGTTAATAAGCTAAAGGGTGGGCCTTCACAATTGATCTCACTGTATACAGTAGAATGAGCTGATATAATGGGACTAGGGGGGTAGCGTTCAATATGAAATGTATAATAGACGTGGGCTACTCAAAAGCCATCAAGCTTTAATATCATAACAGCAGTTAGGCAGGTGGGTGAGAGTGGGATACAAGATTAGAATGCAGATTAGGATTGAATTCACTAGGCCTAAACAAAAAAAATGTAGCAAACAGTTGCTGCAGTTTATACCCTGCTTGGTTGCACAAAGCAGTACAACACTTAGGTTTTAATTTGAAAAAAAAAACTATTTTTCACTTTTAAATCATAGCAAACTGCTTGCTAATGTAGTAAGCAGTTGCTACAGTTTAGACCACACATGGAGTGCTACAGCATTCAGGTCTGACAGCAAATGCAATACCAGCTTTTAAAAACCAGTATTGCATTAAAGAGCAATTGGGATCAGCTGATCTCTCCTGCCAAAACTTTGCACCTGAGGCAGTTGCTCCTCTCACCCCAGCCCAAGCTACACTACTGCATCATCATCACCTCAATAGCTTTGGAATGTGAAAAATTGAAAGCGCCATCAGAGATGCCTGTAGAAGGACTAGGTTACAGTTCCACCCCCTCTTCTTTTATTTATGTGACCATGAGCTTTGAGAGGGATTTGCAGTGACTGTCTTGTGTGGGATGTTATTGCCTCCACTATTGACACCCTCTTAGCTTCTGCCTTAACTCAGCTAGTTGCCATGGTGAGCCCAGTTTCTACCAAGTATCTTTGGGGGGGGAATACTCCACACATGCATGCCCTACCCCTACCCCTCTCCCTCTCCCTCTTGAAAAGAAAGTTGATTAGGTAGAGCCTCATCTTTCCTTTTGTCCACTCCGTACTTGTCTCCAGCCATTGTCTGAGCTGCTAATCTGACATGGGTCATAATAAGAACATTATCCCTCTGTGCTGTCGGTGCTGACTTGTTTAACACACTTGTAATAAGAATCACTATTCTTAATTGCAGCATCTTAACAGTTTGAAAAAGGTTAGCTACTATTCTAGGGTGTGGCAATCATTTAAAAGTTTAGTTAGTGCATAAAGTGAGACTACAACCATGGTTATAAACACATCCATGACTCTTAACTGCACTTCAGATAAAGTAACTAAAACAATGTTCAGTATCCATTAAACAGTTATTGGTTACTTGTACTGTAGGCTTCAATGTGGTAATGTTTCTGTGATTCACATTCTCCAAAAACAATACAATTTCTGGAAGATTCATCACCATTTGCATATTTTAGGCACTCCACACAAAACTATACATGCAGTAACACAGATCGCTTGAGAGAAGATCCCTAGTGCTCTGCCCAGATTTTCCCTAGTTAGTATAAGTACCACCTAATGTCTCTCCTGAAAATAGGCCACTGGCTTAATGAGATTAACTAGGTCAAAAAAAGCATAAATAAAATAAAAAATAATATTAGTTAAACAGTCACCTTTATTATATTCACTTAGTAAGATTTAGCTCTCACACACACACACACACACACACACACACACACACACACACACACACACACACACACACACACACACAACTTAGATTTACTAATCTGCCTACTGCATGTCTTTGGGAACTGAGAGGAAACTGGAGTATAACCCATATACGCATAGGAAAGATACACAGACATGTAGAATCCAAAGAGATGGTACCTAATCCAAGCATCAAACCAGGAAAAACTGTTACTGTTAGCTGACAATGCTACTCACTGCAACACTGTCCCACCCCAAAGTCTATGTAGTTTCCATTAAAACGTCATGGTATATGGTACTGCCATTGAGCAACTGCTCTTCATTAGGCTCCTCTCTCCAATTTAACAGTAGCAATCAAACTGTCAATGAAGTCAGTTGACATAAACTTATTTTAACTAAGTCTGTGTTCACTTATGTGTTAATATTTATTAATTAGGTGAATAAGTGGACAAATTCAAGGGCATTTTCCTATCATGACTTGAGCCAATAAGCAAACTGTTCACAAGAGTATGTAGAAATGGGCCCTTTTACAATGTGTATATGCAGACCATTCACCTTTTATTCCATGACATGAATCAAAATGAAAAGAAAACTTTTAATAACAAAATAAGAAAAAAAGAGAGAATTTACAGTCCGAACATGAATATCATTCAGATATTATACAAGTATTCAGATACTAACATGAGAAAGAGTACAGTTATAATTTATCTTTCAGTAAATCAAGACAGAGCAGCTTTCTTAGCAGTGCCGCTATTCTTCAGATGTGCAGTTCCAAAATGTTATTTTTCAACTTATGCCTTGGCGTTTCCTTATTTACAGAATGTCCACTCAAATGAAACTGAGATGTTTTCCATTTAACATGTATAGTGTTCTTATAGGTTTACACACCAAAGAAACACTTACTCCCCCCCCAACAAGCAACTTTTGATTAAACTTTATAGAAAACTCAAGGAATAGGTTTACTTAATTATGCTGTCCACCTGTCTACTGCTTGAGCTAGATTTGTCCAACCCGCTTACTTGGTGACATACTTTTCTGCTGACTGCAGTAGTTGCTGGCAAGTCAGTCATTCTCTCCGTTTCAGTATGCCAGGTAGATGAAGAATTGGCTCCCTTTGTTTGGCATTGTTTTACTTCTATTTAGTTTTTCTTTCTTTTTTGTGGGTTTTACTGCATGTTTTAGCCTGCCTCCAACAATCTTTGATAGTCTACACTCCAAACATTAAGCAGAGAATTTAGTAGTGATAACTGGAATACAGCATGGAGATTTATATCATCATCATGAACCCCCTTTTTATACATGGAATCAGGGTGTTGCATCAACTGTCACTACCTTTCTCAGTTCAGTGCCACTGTCCCAATTTCTTCGACAGTCATGCCTGTCTGCTGCAGGTTTCTATAACACAGTCCATCTCTTTGCAGGCCGTCCTCATTTTCTCTTGCCTTCTTCTTTTCTCTACCAAATCTTCTTCACCAAATCATCTGCTTTCCTGCACATGTGTCTAAACCACCATCATTTGTTCTCTTCAGCTGAAGCTACTTTGGCTTCTGCCATAATGTCATCCTTCCTTCATCTGACCCACAGTGTGCATTCTGCTACCACTCTCAGGAAACTTCATCTCTATCACCTTAAGCTTCATCAGCGGCTCTACCTTCTCTGCCTAGTTTTGTGTACCATACAGTAGTACTGGTCACACCACTGTTTTGTATATCTTACTTTTAAGTGTTTTGTCATTCTTCTGTCACATACTACCCCTGTCATTCTGTGGCAGCTGGCTGTAGCCCCTCTGATTCTAGCTTTGATCTCCTCATTTCAACTTCCCTTCTCCTCCACCATCCTTCCCAGATACTCAAAGCTTTTAACATGTTCCACTACTTTCTCTTTTATTTCAGTTTTCAGCTTCTTCTGATTTCCCCATTTGCTGTCATTACAACTGTCTTACCTGTGCTCATTTTCATCCCATGTGCCTTCAGTTTTACATTCCATTCCCCTGTCATTTGCTGATGTTCGTGTTCAGAGTTTGACTGTAATGCCAAATTGCCTGCATACAGCAGTTTTGTTGACCTTTCTTCTCCAACCTGTTTGCTAATGTAGTCTATCACTAGTCTGAATGGAGCTGAACCCTGATGAACCCCCACTCCTACTAGGAACCACTCTATGACCAGGGGACCCATGCTAACATTGTGATATCAGTATAAAGCTATATATATATGTAGAGCCTTGGCTAAAAGGTAAAAGTGGAAGTATTGATGATACCCCAGGAAATCTGCTTAACCTTATAGGGTACCCTGCGGTAGCAAAGAATACTTAATAGCTTCCCTATGCTGAGGCTGTTTCTTAGTGATAAAGCATCCTACCAGGGTACATGTGGCTAAAACTCTGCCATCTTATCAAAGAAAGGGGGTAAGCAATCTGGTTTTAAGGAGCAGAGCAGTTTACTCACTTGCTTTGAGAGATGATAATGCCGCAGTCTAATTTTAGTGTTGCATATTGTGGTTGCTTGTCTGAGGATAGGAGCTCAGTAATAACTATCAGAGTTGTTACTTCATGCTAATTACATTCGCTGAGGTCACAATATTAATATATAGTCTGCTTATTTGTATTTCTAACAGCTTGTTCTAGTATATATTTTTTACTATTCTATGCCAATTGTTTTTACCAAATACCCTGGCTCATGAATGAAAGCAGTTCTTGAACCAGCTCACTTACCTGGTAAACAAATAAACAAATAAATGAAAGATAGATTGGGTAGAGAGAATTATCATGATGTGGTGATCCAGTTCCATTCAGAAGTGGAAGATGGTAGGTTGTTGCTACCCTGTGCCACATATACTAAAGTGTTATTTTATTTTACAGATTGGCAGTCCCACTTGCCTAAAATGCAAATCCTTTTAGACTCTATGTGGGAAGTGAGCCTAACAATTTCCTGCTTTTATGTGTAAGGTTATGCAACCCTCTGGCTCTAAGCTGGTGGGAGGGAGAAGACACAAGATGCTCAGTTACTTGTTCCTGTAGTGTGGTGAGTGCCCCTTTAACTGATTTAGAAAACTTGTGTAGTAATCAGTCCAATGCAGGAACAGCCTTAACAATTAGGGAGTTATCTTAGAAGCTGGTGGAAACCATTTAAGCTATGAAAACCTTAAGAATGAGGCTAACAAGAAGATTTATGTGAGGTAATATGAATGCCACAAGGATATCTGTGTATTTGAAAAGCCTTTGCTGAAAGTGAAAATATTGATGCTGCTTTGGAAAATCTGCTTTCCCTTAATAGTTTATATTGTATACTTCATCTTTGAAGGGTCAAGGGGCTCTGAAAGTATGACTAACTGGTTGTTGGGGAATTAGATCCAGACTGCCCTTACTGACTTGGAATTTAAAAATGGCTGTTACACAGACTGTGCTGACCGCATCATCTGTGGCAGGTAAACAGGAACTTCATGCTGTTCAGCCCTAGAGACTGGAATTCTAAAGCACCAAAGACTGGAATTCTAAAACACCAAAGTTCCCCCCCAAAGCTGAGGTACATTTTATTTTTTCTTTACTGATTTCACTGACAGAAAGTGTTTTACTTGAATCCCAATTGAAGTTAAGCCTGTTTAAGAATTTATGTAATAATGCAGCTTTCCTGTGTGTTGTCTAAGTGGGAACTTAAAAATTACTCGCTCCCTCTTGTTATAGTGAATCAAGTGAGTGTTTGTGATTGCTGTGCAAAGTTTTGGATGAGTTTCTCCATTCCCCAGTGCTGTGCAACTGTGCAGTGGGAACTCAAAAATTACTCACTCCCTCTTGTTCTAGTGAAACAAGTGACTGTTTGTGATTGCTGTGCAAAGTTTTGGGCGAGTTTATATATTTTATATATATATATATATATATATATATATATATATATATATATATATATATATTTTATATATATATATTTTATATATATATATATATATATATATATATATGTAAGTTTAGAGGGTACAGGAGGAAGCTTGTTTTGAGTTGTCCATAACATTGAATATAACAGGCAGTGTCTAAGGATTTGTAATTGAGTAATAATGATCCAAGCAATTAAGATTTACTCTTCAGTAGTAAAAAGCCAGCACTGAAAACAAATATCTTCAAGTTTGTTTGTGTCTTTCGGCTTTTCCCGGTTAGGGGCCGCCACACCAGAACTCCGGTCCACTAATGATTGGCAGTTAATTTTTACGTACCGGGTTGCCAGGCCTGACGCACAACCTTCAACGAAGGTATGCCCATTCATGCATGTCTCCACGCAGAAGCCGCTCTAGCTGAGAATCGAACCGGACAGCGTCTTACTGTGAGGCGACAACGCTAGTGCAGCACCACCACAAGTAAAGATACAAAACCAAAGAAGGCACACTGTTTAGTCTCTTGCCGGTGTGGGCTGGCTGTTAAGAGACTAAGCAGTGTGCTTCTTTTGCTATGGATCTTTATATGTTAAAATACTAGAACACAAATCTGATTCTTTTCAATCAAGCTGAATGCAAACAATCTGAGTTCTTTCAATTTAGTTTCACTAAGCTGAGTGAAAGTAGTTTCTTTTTTCTACTCTGATCTGAAACGAAACTATCGAATGGATTTGTTTCTTCTGCCTGCATAGTTATCAAACATGAATAAAACTCATGTTAGTTATTTAAAAAGTGCTTGAATTAGTGCTTTGTATACGAATGTTTTAAGCATAAACTTTGCAACTGTTAATGCCCAACAACATGCTGGGTATGCAGTAATACCTGACTGGCACATGCAGTCAACATGTACTATTGCTTACACACACGCATTACATATTTAGTAGCTGAGGTTTGGGGCTGCTGGGGGACTAGCTCCCTCTGAAACACTGACTTCCTTAAAGGGCCTTATTTCTCTTATGTTTGTTATTTTTAAGGGTATCAGGTGCATGATTGGATTGGTTCAATCATTTAAGGCTCAACAAGTATTTAATCACAGACAGACACACAGACACACTCTCTCCTTTTATTCATAGTTTTTATTAAATAATCTTGCACTGAGGTACAAGAATGATATAGTGCAACAACAGACTAGCAATCACACTAACATAAATCAGATTACTTCCTTCACTTCATAGTTTGAAGCAGACTTGCCTGCAGTGTATCATGAGGAAATGCCGTTACTAAAAGGGGTGATCACCTTGCAGCTTAACACATTGCTCCTGCAGACAGGCAGAACCTCTAGAGGAAGACACGATGTCTCAGGATTCATTATCTACTGTTCTATGCAAAGATGTCAATCACAGCTGGCTCCAAAGACATGCAACGCCTTGTCTGAACAGCAGATGTGGTATGACATAGTTCAGGCATAGGCTACTGCCACTGAGAATCAAGTAGAAATGTTTAGTGTGCTATAGGGTATACAAGAGGAAATTCAGTACATGGTAAAGATGGAGGCCAATGGTGAGGATCTTGGTAACTTTTATAGCTTCCAAGTCAGTCTATATTTGCACAGTACTGAAGATATGCCAGACACAATACTAACAGTGCTTGAAATGGCTGAGGGAAATTTTGAATGCTTTTTGCATGAGTAGGCCAGCCAGCAGGTGTGTCCTGACAGTGCTGTAGGCATGCATGTAGATTTTCCAAAGCATAAGGCATTTGGTCCGTATCAGATATCCACATTATGGGATAGAACCACTGCATCAAGGCCTAGGTCCTTCAACACTCTTCGATCAATATTAAGAGCTTCCCTTTTCCCTAGCAGATATCATCATTGTAGCAACTCACAAGAAGCTCACATGCACTGGAGCCATCATTGATGCTAGCATTGGGGGCAGGGCTAGTGTTAGCATTTTGGGGGGTCCCCAGCAAATGTTAAGTTGGGGGTCCCCTAGGCACTTTTCATCTAACTATTACCTGTCACTGTCACCCCTGCTAAGCAACCCTTTAGTTCACGTTGCAGACTTTTAGGAGTAGTGCACACAGATTGGCCTGTAGCTACAATGATCTTACATTACAGCAGGCCTATGGGCCACACTCTGTTGACCCAACTCACAAAGGGAAATTCACAGTTAATGGCATTTAGTTGCAACGATGATATATTACAACAACTCTATGTACAGGGAGGAATTGGGTGAAATGGCATCCTAGGTACTGCCTACTGTTTCACCCCCCCCCCACACACACACACACACCCTCCAGTGCTCACCATACCATGCATACTACATTTTTGTTCATTTTCTCATATTTTGCCTTGTACTTCAGCTTTTTCAAAAAGCCATAACTTTTTTTTATGCTCTGGTGTGCATTTTAAAGTTCTTTTTTTTTCTTTTATACAGCCTTTTCATACAATGATGGCTTAAACAGAAATTATGATTAAGGAAAGAAAGTCAGTGCTGCTGTTCAACTTTAGTTTTCTTTGCATCCTTTCAACATACCTTTCCTGATCCAAGACAGCACAGTGATAAAACATTTAGGAAATTATTCAATTAGGCTGGTGCCCCTAGAAGATATAGGGGTTATAGATGTTCTGGGATACATTTTAGAGCATTTTCCCAACCTTTCAATCCAGTTGTGGCCCAAACAAAAATTATGAATACGAAAAGAATTTCAATGTTTTTTCAAGGAAGACCTAAGGTGAATGTTCAAAGCTGTCAAAATAGTAGCTCATAATAACAAGCAAGACAATATGCTGTGAGGATACACAGATCCTGTCTGATAATACTGCCTGCCTCCTTAATCCCCTAAAAAGATGGTCACTGCCTATGCATCCCTCTGGTGTTAGATTGGGATGACAGCAGAGGTTCACATTGCCACAGTCATGTATTTTAAATGACTGCTGGCATAAATATACACACATGCCCCTTCACTCCTCACCCCTAAATCCCAAAGGCAGCCACTTGTATACGTGGCTGATGTGTGATTGTTAGGAAAGTGAAAAATAATTACAGTAATGTATTCTACTTTGTTGCTCCTAGACACTACATTGCCCCTATACAGGCTATAGTAAACTTCTCTGTACACTTCTGAGGTCTGTGAGATAAGTAAAAGAAATGATGACCACACTGTTCCCAGACCCAAAATGAGCAATAATTACCTCCACAGCACACCTCTAAGGTTTTACTGTGATGGAAATTAAAGGTAGTAATAACCACATAATTCCCCAACCCACAAATAACCTAGAGCAATTTTCTGTACACTCACATCTCAGCAGGGCTGGTTTTAGAATGGGTGCAGCTGAGAGCAATGGCCATTATCAGCTTATCTTAGCAGGGTCATATCACAGCCCTGTTCAGGTTAAAGACTGTAATCAGGAAATGAAAACATTTTTCCTCATTTCTCCCCAGCCAGCAACAACTTGTGTGGGGCTCCCAAATAGTCGAGGATCATTAAGGGGATGGGCCTCTGTGTATC
Organism: Protopterus annectens; assembly: GCF_019279795.1. Taxonomy (NCBI): domain Eukaryota; kingdom Metazoa; phylum Chordata; order Ceratodontiformes; family Protopteridae; genus Protopterus; species Protopterus annectens. The sequence goes on from NC_056750.1 coordinate 558,268,624, forward strand.
CATTTATACAGTGTGGGTAGTGGGAGCCACCAGACTCACAGAAGATGTAAGTGTCTGAATATTCTGTGAAACATCTTATGTCTTACTTTTGAAATGAAATAAATTGTTAGCTGCATGTTTTACTGATACTCAAAAGAATAATGTGCGTGTCCCAGCATTACTGGGTGTGTGCTCAGATAAACACTTGTGATATTTTTTTACATACAAACACATACACACGCATATTTGTAAGCCATAGCAATACTAGTTTTGTACTTATTTCAGCTAATAGCAATACAGTGTGCAACACTGTTACTGCCACACCAGATCAGTGTCTGTTATGTAGCAGTCATCAAACAGCAGCCAGGGTAAGTCACTTTTATTTACCTCATTGAGTAATGCACACCTGTCATCATTTACCTCGATGAAGAGTGATGCATACCTGTCACTACCCATGATTTCCGAGACCTTCCATGATTTTGATCTATACTTATCAAAAGTTTAACTTACTGGTAAATCATTCGGGATTACAGATAGTCAATAAATCCAGACATCAGAGATTTGTATTCCTTTTTATCCAAAAATGCATGTTGATGCAAAAGGTGTTACTCTATTGACTTTTAAGTTTATTAGAGTAATATTTAAAATGGCTTCCTGATTTTGAGCCTTTATTCTGCTATTATTTTTGGCATTGAGTAGAACTATTGAAGTTGAGAGTGATGCTGTTTGGTGTGCTGCCAGTATTTATAAAACTACCTGAAAGAGAAAACCATCCCTGAAGATTGGGAGCGTCAGCTCTTCTTAAAAATCCCACATAAGCACAGAGATCGGTCACTCTGGGCTGCTGATCTATAGTGCTTACCTTGCTCATTTAAATTATCAGCTTTTTACTAACAGGGTTATATCAGAGCCTTGTTCAGGTTAATGAGCAAGATCAGAAAATTAGTACATTTTTTCTCATTTTTCCATAATCAGCAGCAGCTTTTGTGGGGGCCCCCCCCCACAGTCAGCAACGATTGAGGGCTCAAGCAACCATGGGTATTGCAGGTATCTAACGCTGGCTATATTGTTAGTTTTAGTGTACAGTGTGTGCATCAACAGAGTTTAACTATGCCAGGGACACTGTCAGTGGTAAAATAGTTAATGGCATTGTGAAGCCTTTTACTTGATAAAACACTATTAAAATAACCAGAGATATATTTTTGAATTTTAAAGGAGATCTAAATAAAAGTTTTTACCTATTATGTATACAGGATTGCTGTACTAGCTTTTGTTGGTTTGACAGACCTGGTACAAAATATCTAGATAAAATAACTTGATATGGTTGGGGGCCCCTCAGAAACAGGGAGCCCCCAGTGACCGCAGGGTTCACTGTTGCCTAAAGCTGGCTATGACTGGGGGGCGTTGTGTATGACCTGTTTCAAATCTGACATGATTTCCATTATAGTAATGCATACCTCAGCCAACAACAAAACAAAGTCAGAAGGAAGTACAGTGAATAAATCATTTATATTGGAAGTGACAATAATTGCACTTTTCTGCATGCTGGACACAAGTCACAAAAAGCAAACAAATGAACAAAAAAAGAATGACAGCAGAAGCTTAACTAGTACCATGAATCCGCACCCTACTACTTCAGCTCTTCAACTGAAAAGCAAAAAAAGATAGATGCACCCCCCCCCCCCCACTTTTCCATTGAAGAGAAAAAAGAAAAACAGGCATTTTTCTACTGGCACATCAACCAGGTGACCAGATGGAAAAGAAGCCCTGTCTCTCTCCTGTCAACTTTTGGGTCCCATTTCTATGTCCTTTCCCTTTCTTAAAAACTTCTACACTGTATACCCTGTCTGCATGGGGTGCTATGGTGCTTAAAAATACTTTTAAACTGTAGCAAACTATTTGCAGCAATGTAGCAAGCAGTTGCTACAGTTTGGACCACACATGGAGTGCTACAGTGCTCAGGTTTGACCAAAAACATAATACTGACTTTTAAAAGCCAGTATTGCATCAGAGATTGGGATCAACTGGTCACGCCCTCCCTACCACTTTGCACCTATGGCAGTTGTTCCTCTCATCCCACCCTAGCTATGCTACTGCCTGTTATATAAGGAAACAAACATCTATGACTACTATATATTTGAGATACCGCTGCCAGTTTCTCCCTCTCCTGTTGTATAACGAACACTTGTGCCACTGACCATTAAGCACTGAAATGATGGTTATGGTCATATGACCATATGAAATGCACATTTGTGTCTATGTGGAGATATGTCTGAAGCACACACAGTTTACCATGTACTACTCTGCATAGCCCAGGTAATACTGTATTATAGCAAGTATCATCTTTTTGACTTTACACTGTCATGTAATGAATGCCACGGCCCATAGTTGTGGACTAGATAATGCTTCTTCAGATGTGTTGCCATGTACCATGCTCAAGCCTGCATGAAGAGGTGTAGTACTGCTGCTGTCAGCTGTCCACCTTTATCACCACTGCACTGCCAGAATACCTGTCAACTGGCCAGAGTTTTGCCTCATTTTTGGTCAGTTCTTTATAAAATCTGGGGTTTTCTGCATTTTTGTGGCAAATCAGTGAGGACTGATTTCACTAAATAATGACAAGTTATTTGAGTTTCAGGCTTCATATCCTTCAGAGAATGCATGGTAACACACACCATTTTACAACTTTCTGAGGTTTATAAGAGCAATATTTAAAATGTGTCCCTATTATGGGGGCTTTGTCTAGATGTTTTGTGCCAAGAGGTTGAGAGCTATGACTGCCGTTTTCTGAGTGACTATCCATGTCTAAGACTTGGTGATGTTAAAGCACTCCTCTCCAGCATTTGGTGAGTTGTGGACTGGTGTCATTATGCATGGTTTAAGTGGGTAACCCTTGGTGATGTGTGATCCCATTTATGGACTTATTCTTAACTTTGCAATGAAAATTGAGTCATTTATGAGGTTGTAATCCCTTCAACTGCTGAACAACCCCAAGTGTTCTTTTAAACAGCATAGCTCCATTTGAAGCTGACACGACAAATCCTTCTGCTCTGCTAGCCCCTGCAAATAAGTAATGTAAGTTTCAGACATATCACCTTATTTGTATGTTATCTGTTTGCCCTTAAATGGCATCCTTACACATCACCGAGGATCACTTTCTTCCCCTGCTTCTCATTTCTCTGTCAGCTAATTGTGTTATATCCCTTTTACCTACAATTAGACTGTTTTATGGCTTGGTCTTTCTTTTTATCCTAACTTTGAGACCAAGTTACAGTATGTTTTCCCACCTACTCATGTAAACTTAGTTCACCCAAATGTCTCAATCTTATTTCTATGCCCAGTAACCTTTTAGGTTCTATTACTTTCTGCTGCATTCCACAGTACTTCTTTTACCCAGCATTTCCCTTGTCTCACTGGCAGTATTTAATTGTGGCACCACTTCAGTTCTATTTATCAGTAATTTTTTCACATAATACAAATTTTGATTTAAGTTTCTTGATTAGATTCCTCTTTCACCTGTAATTTACCATTCCTCACTTTTTCCCTGCAAAGTAAAGTTTTTGGATAAGCTGCCATGTATTTACTGATTGTTTTCTTAGGGCAGCTCTGTATAATCCAGGTCTGGCCTGCTCCATTCGGGCTCACTCAGCTCCGCCACCCCAATTCTCTCCCACTCCCCACTTTATTTACACTTATACTAACCGTAACCACACCCCTTCAATACATCCTCCAGTCATGTCAACTTTCCACTTCACATCTAAATCCACCACACCCCTAAGCAACTGTAGCTTCTACATCACTAAAACACACCCTTGTCATCCTACAGTCATCACCTAAGCTATTTGGCTCTTCCCACATCTTTTTTTCTTCTCTGTCCCTTATTCAGATCAACCCCCTAAATATGGCACCATCTAGGCCACAATATTTCACCTCTTCTGCCTCACACTAACTATCTCACTTCTTACATACTGGGCAACACTTAAATACCCTAACAATAATATAATTAGAAACTCTACCTTATCCAATCCAAGCTTAGAAATACATTTAAAAAGCTATTCTAACATATTGGCTGGCCTCTTTGAGTCTCACAACTTTTATTATTTAAATATAAAATATTACATCCCTGTTGCAACTTTAAATCATTCCACCCATTAAAAACAACTTCAAAAAGAAATCCAGTCCTGAGCATCAGTAGCAGCTCCCACTTCTCACATCTATCCCTATGCGGAAATATTCACCCAAACTCATGACCAACTTCAACCCCCTTTCTCATAATAGACCTTCCTCTAATTCCTTCCTTCTAGTCACACTAAACCTTTGTAGCATCTGTAATAAACTAATGGATTTCCAGATAACTTAACATACTCCTGACATATTCACAATTACAGAGACCTGGCTAAAGCCAAATATAGAATACACTGAACTTCCACCTCCAGGCTACAACATACTAAAATCTGATAGATTTAACAAAAAGCAGGAGGGTTATCCCTACTCTGTCCTAGCACTAGTATAATAGTACCCTATTCTAAGCCTATCCCAAAATCTGACAACACTGAACTCCTTATTACTTAAAACTCAGTAATATTAAACAACTTTGTATTCTAGTTCTGTGCATTTCCCCTAGTTACATGTTTTCCTGGGTATTGCAAACTGTATCCAATGAAATGGGTGATGTCAATATCAGTTGGAAAAGTTTAATCTCAGACTTCCCTGACAACAGTCTTAATATATTCAGGTTCACCCAACTCATTACAACACCAACTAGAATTCCCCCCAAAAAACCCAAGGATCAATTTTAGAATGGATTTTAGTCAAGGACCCAAATAAATATTCCAATTCTAGTACACTCTCAGATACATTAAGTGACCACCTACCTGATTATACCTATAGAAAAACCTCCCAACTACCCAAAGGCCATAATTCTCAAACCTTCTGCAATCTAACTGCAAACCACAACACTTTACAAATGTACTAAAATCTCTAAACTGGTCCATATTGAAAACATTACCCCTAGCCGATGCAGTCAGTTACTTTGATAAACTTTTTCTGGACACCCTTAATAGCCAGGTTCATCTTTGAAAAAAATGAAAATCAGTCATGCACCCTGGCTAACAAAGTCTTCAAAATGGCTATTGTTTGGAGTGTTGATGTTAACTCCGGATGTTGTTAGTGTATTAGCTTTTACTTATTGGTTGTTTGCGCAGTAGAACGCATTGCTTGCAAGAGTAATGAACTCTCATTTTTTTTCCTTTAACATTCATTTACAGTGTTCATTTACAGTGTTAGTAGAATTGAAAAGTAAGGACTTACTTCTGTAAATAGATGCAGCAAAGATAGTGGTGATAATTTTATTCTCTCTTATTTATTTATCGGTGTTGAGTATACACCTTATCAAAGACTGTCGAAAGCTATCGACTTTCAGTTCATCCCAACTTAACTCCATTCTCCACAACATAGATTGGTCCATCCTAAAACACCTCTCCCTAAATGATGCTGTAAGCAATTTCAATAGCATCTTCATGAATACTCTAAACTCCTTAGCTCCCTCTAGGAAGATCAGAGTAAAATAGAATCATGCTCCCTGGCCCTCCAAGGAGACTAGGTCCCTTATGAAACAAAGAGATCATGCTTGGAAAACCTGGACTAAAACTAAACAACCACCTTTTCTTTAAAAATACAGGCAACTGAGGAACCTTGCAAAAAACATACAACTAATGACAAAAAGTTATACTATAGCTCTGCTCAGCTTAACAACAAATCCAATCCTCGAAATTTTGGTCAACTCTCAACAACTTCCTCTATCCTGGAAAGCCCTCTAATCCCTCCCCATACCCTCACTCTTCCTCTCAGGAAACAGCTACCCTCCTGAATAAACACTTCCAGAATCTGGTAACCTGTAAGCCAAACTCTACTTCAGCACCCACCCCTTCAAGTCCCACTAACACAACTTTGTTTTCTTTTGAGCCAGTTCCCATTACTTACATCAAATCTCTACTACTCAAGCTAAAACCTTGCTCTCCTTCCACTGACAATCTATCTCTTACATTCCTCAAACTTGCTGCTGACTCAATTGCCTATCCTATATCTATACTAATTAATTGATCTATTCTGGAATCAACTGTGCCCAGTCTTTGGAAATCTTTCTTCACTATCTCTCTTCATAAAGGTAGAAACTCCACTGACCCCTCAAACTACCAACCCATTGCCATTCTGTCCCCCCTCTCCAAGATATTAGAAAAATGTATTCACTCACAGCTTCTCAATCACCTCCTCACACACCACTTACTTACCCCTGCCCAACATGGATTTCATCCTCACCACAGCACCACCACTGCCCTCCTCTCCTTCACTCATATCATTGCAGAGGCCCTAGACAACAATAAACTCATTTCCTGTCTCTTCCTAGATCTCTCCAAAGCCTTTGATACTGTCTCTCATCCTCTACTACTATCCAAACTCGCAAATCTCCACCTATCCCCCTCCGCACTTGCCTGGTTTAATAGTTACCTATCTGTCAGGGAACAATCTGTCAAATGGCTCTCATCCTCATCACCTTTCCTTCCCATCTCCACTGGTGTTCCCCAAGGCTTTTCACCAATGATCTTTACACCTCATGCAAAGAATCCTCCCTTATTTAGTATGCCGATGACTCCACACTTATATCCATCTCAAATAACATTCCTGAACTACACTCCCTGACCCAACAGGCCCTACTATCCCCTGACCCAACAGGCCCTACTATCCACTGAACAATGACTGTCTCACAACCTATTGATCCTAAATCCCAAAAAGACCAAACTCCTACTTTTCTTTCCCCGTTCTCTTAATAATCACAAAACCTCCTTTTTTATTACATCTTCTAACAATACGACTATCCAACCTGACACCCACACAAAACTCCTAGGGGTCATTATCTATGATGAACTAAAGTTCAAACTACACATACTCCAATGTTTTAAAAAAAAAAAACAGAAACTAGGTCTGCTACATCAGAAGAAAAAATTCCTAACCCCTGAATCTAGACTTACCCTGGGCCAGGGACTCCTCCTCCCCTCCCTCTTATATGCTGCCCCAGTTCTTACCAATATCCAGGCCTCCACTCTAAACAAATTCCAACAGACTTACCATAAAATAGCCAGATTCATTACTAACTCCCCATACAACTCACACCACTGCATTTCTTTAAACTCTCTTCAATGGCCTGAACTTCCCCAATTTCTGCTATCTTATCAATTTCATATGCTACACTCTATTTTTATAAACCCTCCTTCTGTCCATCTCTATCTTCCTTAGTGTCCTTCTACATCTCATCCCAGACCCTCCATACTTCTAACCAACAATTACTTGATATCTACCACCCAAATAGTTCAGTAGGCAAACTACTCTACAAACACTCCCTTGCCCATGCTTGGAACAAACTTCCCCTTGACTTACGTTCAGTCTCCCACAACTCACACTTTAAAAATGAACTAAAAGCTTATTTTCTCAATTCCAGAACCTGCCCTTGCCATGACCCTACCTAGTCTTCCTTCCCTTTATGTACCCTCAAAAGGACCATACTTAGTACCTCATTACACCTCTCTCTCCAATGTGTTTACTATGCATTTGTATAATTTTATACAAACAAAACATTTTTATTGTTGACCTATTGAACTATATCAATGTAAAATTGTTACTTATCTTCTTTTTAATGCAATTTTAACTTTATGCATGTAACCCAACATATGTGAATCTTTTGCTATAACTGCCATTATATCAATATTGTTAAAAATTGTACTTGTTTAAAATGCACTACAGGAGCTTTTCTCCTCGGGTCTCCACTGAAAATGGGTCACAAGCCCAGTTGGACAAACCCGGTTAACAAATGTCAATAAATAAATAAAATAAATAAACTTCTACTTGATAAAGACAAAGCCCAGAAAGAATGGCACAAAAACAGAAATGAACAAAATCTACAAAACTATAGACATCTATGTAATCAGGCAAATAAACTTATAGCCTTTGATAAGAAAAAATATTTTAGACAACAATTAATCAACCAAAAAAAAAAAAAACTATTTTGGACTACCATCTCATCACTCCTCACCTCAGGGTCCAAACAAAGTCCTACTCCATATGCAAACAATTCCCCGTATCAAATTGTACAACTGTCTAATAATAATCACGTCATAAAAAGTATAACTAGCTTGATCAGTGACCCTGACAAGTCCCCTAGTCACCCTTCTCTCCTCAAAACATCTCAATTTTATAGTCTGTAATCTTTCTAGGCTGACCTTAAGTCCTGTTCCCACTAGCTATATATAAAACTTGCCATATAAGATACAATCCTGCTCTCTTTCCGCAGATAACCTCCCAGATGAATATCTGAAAACTGCTGCCGGTGCCATTGCCTATCTAGTTGGTATTCTCATTAATAGATCCATCACAGAATCTCATATTCCCTCCTTTTGGAAAAAATCTGTTGTAGCCCCCTTACAGAAGTTGGAAATTCTACTGAACTATCTAAACTCCGACCAATCGCTGTCCTATCTCCACTCTCCAAACTCCTTGAAAAATGTATACATAAACAACTCCTTGACCACCTTCTCCATAATAATCGACTAACATCCACTCAACATGGCTTTAGGTCTGCTCATAGTACAACTGTAGTAACAGCCTTTGCAGACATAAATAACAAAACAAGAGACTCCACTAACATCAGCTCTACTTTTACATTTATCAAAAGATTTCAGTACTGTTTCACACCCCAGATTCCTACAACAACTCTCTTCCCTTGGTCTCTCCAGTTCCTCTCCACAGTGGTTTTCTATCTACCTGACTGACAGATGACAATGTGTAAAATGGCAAGTATGTCTCTCTCAATATCTTACCAATAAAATGGGTGTCCCACAAGGATCCATACTCTTTAATGCCTTTATAAATAATCTCCACACTGCATCTGGCCAAAGCTTCCTAATCCAATATGCTGATGATTTAACACTCATCTGTTCCTCCAATGACATTGTACATCTTGGGCAAATAACACAAGCTTCTTTTAACTCCATTGAGTCCTGGCTTAATAATGTGCAACTATTACTAAATCCCAATAAAACCAAACTCCTCCTCTTCACACCTAGACCCTCTCAACTGACTTTAGAATATTCTCATGAAACAGAAACTGAAGTGGTCCCATATACCAAATTAACAGGAATAATTATAGATTTTACAATACTGTCCAAAAAAAACCCCACCAAAATCTAGGGGTTCTCTATCAACATAAATACTTTATGGATAAGTCTACTAAAACCACATTAGCCACAGCCTGTTACGCTCTCACTATATTTTGCCCCTCTTTCTTAACCAATCTTCAAAATACACTAAAAAGTAAGCTTGAATCTTACTACAATAAAATTGCTAAATTTTCCATAGGTGTCCCTTACTACAAACACCACTGCTCCGCTCTTATTCCCTTAACTGGCTAGAACTTTCACAATATATAAACTGTTTCCAACTTACAATTGCCCATAAGATTATTTACAAACCTGAAGCTTGCCCAACCTTAAACTCAATTCTCCATATCTACACTACTTGTTGATCTCGACGTTCAAAAGACACACAACTTCTAACCTTATAAAACCAAACAAAACTACCAGACTATGCCTATAGTCATACTCGGTGACCAAATTATGGAACTCTCTTCCCTTAGATATCAAATCTACTTCTAATCTCAAGAATATTTATGTTTAAACTAAAAGACTTCCTTTACAGATCCCATATCTGTTCCTGTTCCAGATCAAATTGACTTATACCCCTCTTTCTTTCTGTCCTACTTCACTGCCTACTTCCTTTTCACATGCTCCATTTCCCTCTGTCTTTATCTCAATAATGACAACCTCATTTACCAATTCCACCATCTCTCTCTCCCTCCTTATGATACCTCATCCTATCCTAACTACCACCAACCTCCTATGCAGCTGAACCATTCCATTTTCCTCTCTCTCTATATTCTAACCTCTCTCCACTCTAGCATCCTTTACCTCCCATAACTTCCATTGTATCCTCATTTATCTGCTGTCCTCGCTATCAAATAAATGATCTTAGCACTCTACTAGTATTCCAGTTCTATTCCAAAGGTTCTCTCTTATTGTCCTTCTCACTTATCTCTATTTCTTTAATTCCAACATGCATCCTTGTAGACTTCCTATTTACCATGCTGAATCAATCTTCCTATGTAAAATATATGTTTGTAAATACAATTGTTTAATCTCTTTTAAAATGTATTCTATGTTTTTTCTTTTTGTGCAGACATACTTGTATTTCTTCTATGTAAAATATTCTATATATACTTTTTGATTCTTCTGTAATCTAATAAACTTTTTTGTTATAGATTATGCGATTAGTTATGTAATTAGCTTTATTTTCTTTTTAATTCTTTGTATTGGAGCTTTTCTCCCTGGACCTCCTCTGAAAATGGGGTTCTTGCCCAGTCCGACTTTCCCGGTAAACAAATGTCAAATAAATAAATAACTCCCACTTTTGCAGATCAAACTGTGATTCTGAATTGTACAACACAGAAAATCTCTTGTGTAGTAAAGTCAAATTTTTTGCACGTTACTCATTTACATCTCAAGATATACTCATTTGTTTATGTAGTTCTTTACAATTTTCCTGCAGTTTCACATAAGTACAGTTTAGGTCTCATAGGTTATTAGGCTAACAGCTCTAGAGCCCTTACAAGCCTGCCCATAGTTATCCCAAGTTGCCCTAGTTTTCATAGGTTAGGTTAGCGAAGTTTACAGAGATAAGAGTCTATGGTGCTTAATACCAACTGCCTCTGCCTTAGAATCAAAACTCGCCTGTGCTTGTGAGTAACCAGCAAATGTGTGTCATGCATTTGTGTAGCAACTATACCAGATGAATCTTATTTTGAGTGCATTTCTGTAGTCCACATCAATCACACCCATTGTATTCACTGTGAGTGTATGCCACCCCCATGTAATCCTAGCCCTGATCTATATACTGCTCAAATACATGGCACTGTTTCTTAACTTTCAACTAGGAACATTTAAGAGGACAGCTAACATTCAGCTAGGGAAAGCTATTAATCAGTTTAAAAGTGTACAGCCAGCAAAAGAAAACTATTGAATAACACACACACTTTTTCTTCCCCCCCCATACAATTTGAATACACAGCTTCATACCTAAATTTTGGTTAGTGGGTAACAGAGCTAAAGAGCACACAATATTGCTGCTTGTTGCCATGGAAGCAATACATTAACATTTTATTATGGTTTTATAAAAAAACTAATTACGAAAATAAAAATGCTTAGTCTTTACTGCTTTTCCAGATTTTTAATCTGCTTGCTTTGTATTCTAATATGGCAAGCAGATTGTCTAGAAATATTCACGCCCCTGGATTTGTTTACATAAAAACAAATATATCTAGAATTATTTTCTATGAAGTGCCAGAAATATTCGATAATATTTTGTGAACCCTGCCTTAGCAGTTTTTATAGCTATTAAATCCCTGCTTTGTTGTGACTCTTCTATCTTATTCTATTTCTCTTTATGAGGTTTCCTTCTGTGAAAGGTATGCTAATAGGCTTCTGTTTGAGTCAGTGTATGTATAATAGCTTATTTGTGCACACTTCATTAATCTTCTACTGTTCTCATTATTGTAATCGTAGATTTTATTGCATTTTTGCAGACTGAGGTGGACAAGTTCATTTCATCATAGTTACATTGTAGGATTGTTGTGCCTTATGTTACTGGCCAGGCACATTTCCTTTTGATACATGCTGCAAAAGTATAAATACATCAGCAGTGCCATAGGTGAAAGATACAGCACCAAATGCAGTTTGTGAGATTTTTGTAAGTTTTCTATCAAAGTGATCTATCATCTTGCATATCAATTTTTATGCTATTTTATTACCTATGAAGAACAATTTAATTTACAGTGGTACATGAAAAGGCTACCTGAATTAGTATACAGACTTTGCAGTACCTCGTTTGTATATCTGGGAGTCTGCTGATCATGACCTTAATGACTAAGAGCCTGGTAAGTCGAGCCACAGTGGCTTGTTGGTATACAGTAAAGTGCTGTTTGTTCCCCTCAGTACTGAAATGGTTGCAAGTCCCCATTGGTGGATTACAATAGAGGCAAAGCGAGTTGCCATCTGGAGTCCACAAATTTATGGGGGATCTTGGCCAGCCTAAAAATAGTTTAATTTTAACTCACTCATGCTTCTCACTCCTATAGTATTACTTGCATCATGATCTCTAGATTGGCTGACATTTCTTCTTCTGTCTAAACTGTTCCTCTGACTGCCATAGCCTCTCAGTCAGTTGTCTGTTCACACACCTTTCTTTCTCTTGAATGAGCTTTTGACTTTTTGCACTGCTCTGAATGCCTGCTACACTCTTATATACAGAGTCCTCCAAGAGAATAGCAAAGGTATGGGTGGGTGATAGCAGCAGCAGTGGGAACAACGGGTGAAAGGCCAGCATTTCTTCAAGCAACCTTAGGAGAGAGGTACAGTCCGATTTTTCAACAGTCTATGATTTTGCATACTGTTTCTGATTCTGCCTCAATTTTGCCCTGATCATCATCATTTTTTTAAATTCTCTAGTAATTTGAGAGATTGGACATAGTCAATAATGCAAGACATTAGAGTTTCATTATTATTATTGTTAGGAAAAGGCTTCCTGATACAAAACCAATTGCTCTATTATTTTTTTTAACCTTTTGGTACTTAAAGCACCAAGTGTGTTTTCTCAGGTTTACAGGTACAGTGAACACTGTGAACAGCCTGTACCACCCATGTCTTCAACCCCTATGTGTGCTACCAACTTAAAAAAAAACTAATTTTCTTTTTCTTTGGCAGCTACAGATGCATAACCATAGTCAGTAAATTCTACAATTGTGCATCTCCAACTGCATAATCAGAAAAGGTATTGTTCCTATGATGATATGAGGCACTGCCAGCCATGCCAGGAAAAGTAGGGTGGTGAAGTATAACTTACGCCAGCAGAGCTAGCTGGAATTTTGTAAATAATTAATTATATGTCATTTGTATATATCAAACTGATTTGTACAGATGCTTGTGCTGAAAATGTATTTGTGAGGTTTGCTGTTGTTAAAATGTATCAACAGTGTGCTCTGATGGAAGGAAAAGAAATGTACATG